>NW_024394819.1:0-19638 GCF_016617805.1 Bactrocera tryoni
TATGCCAACTTCAGTAAGATGAAGAAGATTAATTAACTTTAATATGTGAAGTTAATGATTTGAAGCAACTTGGTATGGATTTCTAAACGTGTACATGCAAGAAAATCGGTCTTGCACCTAAATGAAAAATTGTTGAATTTTTCCAAATGCCTGTCGTTTTGGCTTTATGCCAAATTCTGTAAGATGAAGAAGGTTAATTAACTTGAATATGTGAAGTTAATGATTTGAAGCAACTTCATATGTATTTCTAAATGTGTATATGCAAGAAAATGGGTTTAATACCCAAATGTAAAATCGTGGAATTTTTCGAAATGCACTGCCGTTTTGGCTTTATGCCAATTTGAGTAAGATGAATAAGGTTAATTAACTTTAATATGTGAAGCTAATGATTTGAATATAGATTTCTATATATGAACCTGCGAGAAAATCGGTTTTTTACAAATGTAGAGTAATGGAATTTTTTCCAAATGCACTGCCGTTATGGCTTTATGTCAACATGAGTAAGACGAAGAAAGCTCGTTAACTTTAATATGTGAAGCTAATGATTTGAAGCAATTTGATATGGATTTCTAAACGTGTACATGCAAGAAAATCGGTTTTATACCTAAATGTAAAATTGTGGAATTTTCCAAATGCACTGCCGTTATGGCTTTATGCCAACTTCAGTAAGATGAAGAAGGTTAGTTAACTTTAATATGTTAAGCTAATGATTTGAAGCAACTTGTTTTGGATTTCTAAATGCGTACATGCAAGAAAATCGGTTTTATACCTAAATGTAAAGTAATGGAATTTTTTCCAAATGCACTGCCGTTATGGCTTTACGTCAACATGAGTAAGACGAAGAAAGTTAGTTAAGTTTAATATGTGAAGCTAATGATTTGAAGCAACTTGATATGGATTTCTAAACGTGTACATGCAAGAAAATCGGTTTTATACCTAAATGTAAAATTGTGGAATTTTCCAAATGCACTGCCGTTATGGCTTTATGCCAACTTGAGTAAGATGAAGAAGTTTAATTAACTTTAATATGTGAAGTTAATGATTTGAAGCAACTTGGTATGGATTTCTAAACGTGTACATGCAAGAAAATCGGTCTTGCACCTTAATGAAAAATTGTTGAATTTTTCCAAATGCCTGTCGTTTTGGCTTTATGCCAAATTCTGTAAGATGAAGAAGGTTAATTAACTTGAATATGTGAAGTTAATGATTTGAAGCAACTTCATATGTATTTCTAAATGTGTATATGCAAGAAAATGGGCTTAATACCCAAATGTAAAATTGTGGACTTTTACCAAATACACTGCTGTTATGGCTTTGTGTCAACTTGAGTAAGATGAAGAAGGTTAATTAACTTTAATATGTGAAGCTAATGATTTGAAGCAGCTTGATATGGATTTCTTAATGTATGTATACAATCAAGAAAATCGGTTTTATACCTAAATGTAAAATCGTGGAATTTTTCGAAATGCACTGCCGTTATGGCTTTATGTCAACCTGAGTAAGATTAAGAAGGTTAATTAACTTTAATATGTGAAGCTAATGATTTGAAGCAACTTGATATGGATTTCTAAATGCGTACTAAAAGAAAATCGGTGTAATACCGAAATGTAAAATTGTGGACTTTTACCAAATACACTGCCGTAATGGCTTTATCTCAACTTGAGTAAGATGAAGAAGGTTAATTAACTTTAATATGTTAAGCTAGTGATTTAAGGCAATTTGATGTGTATTTCTAAACGTGTACCTGCAAGAAAATCGATTTTATACAAATATAAAGTAATGGAATTTTTTCCAAATGCACTGCCGTTATGGCTTTATGTCAACATGAGTAAGACAAAGAAAGCTCGTTAACTTTAATATGTGAAGCTAATGATTTGAAGCAACTTGATATGGATTTCTAAATGCGTTCATGCAAGAAAATCGGTTTTATACCTAAATGTAAAATTATGGAATTTTTTCCAAATGCACTGCCGTTATGGCTTTATGTCAACTTGACATAAATGATGAAGAAGGTTAATTAACTTTAATATGTTAAGCTAGTGATTTAAGGATATTCGATGTGGATTTCTAAACGTGTACCTGCAAGAAAATCGATTTTATACAAATGTAAAGTAATGGAATTTTTTCCAAATGCACTGCCGTTATGGCTTTATGTCAACATGAGTAAGACGAAGAAAGCTAGTTAACTTTAATATGTGAAGCTAATGATTTGAAGCAACTTGATATGTATTTCTAAACGTGTACATGCAAGAAAATCGATTTTATACCTAAATGCAAAATTGTGGAATTTTCCAAATGCACTGCCGTTTTGGTTTTATGCCAACTTCAGTAAGATGAAGAAGGTTAGTTAACTTGAATAAGTTAAGCTAATGATTTGAAGCAACTTGATATGGATTTCTAAATGTTTATATGCAAGAAAATATGCTTTATCCCTAAATGTAAAATTGCGAAATTTTTCCAAATGCACTGCCGTTTTGGCTTAATGCCAACTTGAGAAAGATTAGGAAGGTAAATTAACTTTAATATGTAAAGCTAATGATTTGAAGCAACTTGTTTATTATTTCTAAATGCGTACATGCAACAAAATCGGTTTTATACCTAAATGTAAAATTATGGAATTTTTTCCAAATGCACTGCCATTATGGCTTTATGTCAACTTGAGTAAGATGAAGAAGGTTAATTAACTTTAATATGTGAAGCTTATGATTTGAAGCAACTTGTTTAGGATTTCTAAATGCGTACATGCAACAAAATCGGTTTTATACCTAAATGTAAAATTATGGATTTTTTTCCAAATGCACTGCCGTTATGGCTTTATGTCAACTTGAGTAAGATGAAGAAGGTTAATTAACTTTAATATGTGAAGCTAATGATTAGAAGCAACTTGTTTAGGATTTCTAAATGCGTACATGCAACAAAATCGGTTTTATACCTAAATGTAAAAATATGGAATTTTTTCCAAATGCACTGCCGTTATGGCTTTATGTCAACTTGAGTAAGATGAAGAAGGTTAACTAAGTTTAATGTGTGAAGTTAATGATTTGAAGCAACTTCATATGTATTTCTAAATGTGTATATGAAAGAAAATGGCTTTAATACACAAATGTAAAATTGTGGACTTTTACCAAATACACTGCCGTTATGGCTTTATCTCAACTTGAGTAATATGAAGAAGGTAAATTAACTTTAATATATGAAGTTAGCGATTTGACGCAACTTGATATGTATTTCTAAATGCGAATATGCAAGAAAATCGGTTTTATACCTAAATGCAAAATCGTGGAATTTTTCCAAATGCACTGCGGTTTTGGCTTTATGCCAACTTGAGTAAGATGAATAAGGTTAATTAACTTTAATATGTGAAGCTAATGATTTGAAGCAACTTGATATAGATTTCTAAATATGAACCTGCAAGAAAATCGGCTTAATACAAATGTAGAGTAATGGAATTTTTTCCAAATGCACTGCCGTTTATGGCTTTATGTCAACTTGAGTAAGATTAAGAAGGTTAATTAACTTTAAAATGTGAAACTAATGATTTGAAGCAAATTGATATGGATTTCTAAATGCGCACATGCAAGAAAATCGGTTTTATACCTAAATGTAAAATTATGGAATTTTTTCCAAATGCAATGCCGTTATGGCTTTATGTCAACTTGAGTAAGATGAAGAAGGTTAATTAACTTTAATATGTTAAGCTGGTGATTTGAAGCAGCTTGATATGAATTTCTAAATGTATACAATCACGAAAATCGGTTTTATACCTTATGTAAAATTGTGGAATTTTTTCCAAATGCACTGCCGTTATGGATGTAAGTCAACTTGAGTAAGATGAAGAAGGTAAATTAACTTAAATATGTGAAGTTAATGATTTGAAGAAACTTGATGTAGAATTCTTAATATGAACCTGCAAGAAAATCGGTTTTTTTAAAATGTAGAGTAATGGAATTTTTCCAAATACACTACCGTTTCGGCTTTATGTAAACTTGAGAAAGATTAAGAAGGTTAATTATCGTTAATATGTGAAGCTAATGATTTGAAGCAACTTGTTTAGGATTTCTAACTGCGTACATGCAAGAAAACCGGTTTTATACCTTAATGTAAAATTATGGAATTTTTTCCAAATGCACTGCCGTTATGGCTTTAAGTCAACTTGAGTAAGATGAAGAAGGTTAATTAAATTTAATGTGTTAAGCTAATGATTTAAGGCAATTCGATGTGGATTTCTAAATGTGTACCTGCAAGAAAATCGATTTTATACTAAAGTAAAGTAATGGAATTTTTTCCAAATGCACTGCCGTTATGGCTTTATGTCAACATGAGTAAGATGAAGAAGGTTAGTTAACTTTAGTATGTCAAGCTAATGATTTGAGGCAACGTGATATGGATTTCTAACCGTGTACATGCAAGAAAATCGGTTTCATACCTAAATGTAAAATTGTGGAATTTTCCAAATGCACTGCCGTTTTGGTTTTATGCCAACTTCAGTAAGATGAAGGGCTGCTAGTTAACTTGAATAAGTTAAGCTAATGATTTGAAGCAACTTGATATGGATTTCTAAATGTTTATATGCAAGAAAATATGTTTTATACCTAAATGTAAAATTGTCGACTTTTACCAAATGCACTGCCGTTATGGCTTTATGTCAACTTAAGTAAGATGAAGAAGGTTAATTAACTTTAATATGTGAAGTTAATGATTTGAAGCAACTTCATATGTATTTCTAAATGAGTATATGCAAGAAAATGGGTTTTATACCCAAATCTAAAATTGTGGACTTTTACCAAATACACTGCTGTTATGGCTTTGAGTCAACTTGAGTAAGACAAAAGGTTAATTAACTTTAATATGTGGAGTTAATGATTTGAAGAAACTTGATATAGATTTCTAAATATGAACCTGCAAGAAAATCGGTTTTTTACAAATGTAGAGTAATGGAATCTTTCCAAAAGCACTGCCGTTCATGGCTTTATTTCACCTTGAGTAAGATTAAGAAGGTCAATTAACTTTTATATGTGAAGCTAATAATTTGAAGAAACTTGATATGGATATCTAAATGTATACAATCAAAAAAATGGATTTTATACCCAAGTCAAATTGTGAACTTTTACCAAATACACTGCCGTTATGGCTTTATGTCAACTTGAGTAAGATGAAGAAGGTTAATTAACTTTAATATGTGAAGTTAATGATTTGAAGCAACTTCATATGTATTTCTAAATGTGTATATGCAAGAAAATGGGTTTTAAACCCAAATGTAAAATTGTGGACTTTTACCAAATACACTGCCGTTATGGCTTTATGTCAACTTGAGTAAGATGAAGAAGGTAAATTAACTTTAATATGTTAAGCTGGTGATTTGAAGCAGCTTGATATGAATTTCTAAATGTATACAATCAAGAAAATCGGTTTTATACCTTATGTAAAATTGTGGAATTTTTCCAAATGCACTACCGTTTCGGCTTTATGTAAACTTGAGAAAGATTAAGAAGGGTAATCAACTTTAATATGTGAAGCTGATGATTTGAAGCAACTTGTTTAGGATTTCTAAATGCGTACATGCAAGAAAATCGGTTTTATACCTAAATGTAAAATTATGGAATTTTTTCCAAATGCACTGCCGTTATGGCTTTAAGTCAACTTGAGTAAGATGAAGAAGGTTAATTAAATTTAATGTGTTAAGCTAATGATTTTAAGCAATTCGATGTGGATTTCTAAATGTGTACCTGCAAAAAAATCGATTTTATACAAAAGTAAAGTAATGGAATTTTTTCCAAATGCACTGCCGTTATGGCTTTATGTCAACATGAGTAAGATGAAGAAGGTTAGTTAACTTTAATATGTCAAGCTAATGATTTGAGGCAACGTGATATGGATTTCTAACCGTTTACATGCAAGAAAATATGTTTTATACCTAAATGTAAAATTGTGGAATTTTCCAAATGCACTGCCGTTTTGGTTTTATGCCAACTTCAGTAAGATGAAGAAGGTTAACTAACTTTAATATGTGAAGTTAATGATTTGAAGCAACTTCATATGTATTTCTAAATGTGTATATGCAAGAAAATGGGTTTAATACCCAAATGCAAATTGTGGACTTTTACCAAATACACTGCTGTTATGGCTTTGTGTCAACTTGAGTAAGAAGAAGAAGGTTAATTAACTTTAATATGTGGAGTTAATGATTTGAAGAAACTTGATATAGGTTTCTAAATATGAACCTGCAAGAAAATCGGTTTTTTACAAATGAAGAGTAATTGAATCTTTCCAAATGCACTGCCGTTTATGGCTTTATTTCAACTTGAGTAAGATTAAGAAGGTTAATTAACTTTAATATGTCAAGCTAATGATTTGAGGCAACGTGGTATGGATTTCTAACCGTGTGCATGCAAGAAAATCGGTTTTATACCTAAATGTAAAATTGTGGAATTTTCCAAATGCACTGCCGTTTTGGTTTTATGCCAACTTCAGTAAGATGAAGAAGGTTAGTTAACTTGAATAAGTTAAGCTAATGATTTGAAGCAACTTGATATGGATTTCTAAATGTTTGTATGCAAGAAAGAATGTTTTATACCTAATGTAAAATTGTGGAATTTTTTCCAAATGCGCTGCCGTTATGGATTTATGTCAACTTGAGTAAGATGAAGAAGGTAAATTAACTTTAATATGTGAAGTTAATGATTTGAAGAAACTTGATATAGATTTCCAAATATGAACCTGCAAGAAAATCGGTTTTTTACAAATGTAGAGTGATGGAATCTTTCCAAATGCACTGCCGTTAATGGCTTTATTTCAACTTGAGTAAGATTAAGAAGGTTAATTAATTTTAATATGTGAAGCTAATGATTTGAAGCAACTTGATATGGATTTCTAAATGTATCTAATTAAAAAAATGGATTTAATACCCAACTGTAAAATTGTGAACTTTTACCAAATACACTGCCGTTATGGCTTTATGTCAACTTGAGTAAGATGAAGAATTTTAATTAACTTTAATATGTGAAGTTAATGATTTGAAGCAATTTCATATGTATTTCTAAATGTGTATATGCATGAAAATAGGTTTAATACCCAAATGTAAAATTGTGGACTTTTACCAAATACACTGCCGTTATGTCTTTATGTCAACTTGAGTAAGATGAAGAAGGTAAATTAACTTAAATATATGAAGTTAGCGATTTGACGCAACTTGATATGTATTTCTAAATGCGAATATGCAAGAAAATCGGTTTTATAACTAAATGTAAAATCGTGGAATTTTTCGAAATGCACTGCCGTTTTGGCTTTATGCCAACTTGAGTAAGATGAATAAGGTTAATTAACTTTAATATGTGAAGCTAATGATTTGAAGCAACTTGATATAGATTTCCATATATGAACCTGCGAGAAAATCGGTTTTTTACAGATGTAGAGTAATGGAATTTTTTTCAAATGCACTGCCGTTTATGGCTTTTTGTCAACTTGAATAAGATTAAGAAGGTTAAATAACTTAAATATGTGAAGCTAAAGATTTTAAGTAACTTGATATGGATTTCTAAATGCGTACATGCAAGAAAATCGGTTTTATACCTAAATGTAAAATTATGGAATTTTTTCCAAATGCACTGCCGTTATGGCTTTATGTCAACTTGAGTAAGATGAAGAAGGTTAATTAAATTTATTATGATAAGCTAATGGTTTAAGGCAATTCGATGTGGATTTCTAAATGCGTACATGCAAGAAAATCGGTTTTATACCTAAATGTAAAAATATGGAATTTTTTAGAAATGCACTGCCGTTATGGCTTTATGTCAAGTTGAGTAAGATGAAGAAGGTTAATTAACTTTAATATGTGAAGTTAATAATTTGAAGCAACTTCATATGCATTTCTAAATGTGTATATGCAAGAAAATGGATTTAATACCCAAACGTAAAATTGTGGACTTTTACCAAATGCACTGCCGTTATGGCTTTATGTCAACTTAAGTAAGATGAAGAAGGTTAATTAACTTTAATATGTGAAGTTAATGATTTGAGGCAACTTCATATGTATTTCTGTTTCTAGAAAATCGGTTTTATACCTAAATGTAAAATTGTGGAATTTTCCAAATGCACTGCTGTTATGGCTTTGTGTCAACTTGAGTAATAAGAAGAAGATTAATTAACTTTAATATGTGGAGTTAATATTTGAAGCAACTTGATATAGATTTCTTAATATGAACCTGCAAGAAAATCGGTTTTTTAAAAATGTAGAGTAATGGAATTTTTCCAAATGCACTACCGTTTCGGCTTAATGTAAACTTGAGAAAGATTAAGAAGGTTAATTAACTTTAATATGTGAAGCTAATGATTTGAAGCAACTTGTTTAGGATTTCTAAATGCGTACATGCAAGAAAATCGGTTTTATACCTAAATATAAAATTGTGGAATTTTCCAAATGCACTGCCGTTTTGGTTTTATGCCAACTTCAGTAAGATGAAGAAGGTTAATTAACTTTAATATGTGAAGTTAATGATTTGAAGCAACTTCATATGTATTTCTAAATGTGTATATGCAAGAAAATGGGTTTAATACCCAAATGCAAATTGTGGACTTTTACCAAATACACTGCTGTTATGGCTTTGTGTCAACTTGAGTAAGATGAAGAAGGTTAATTAACTTTAGTATGTGGAGTTAATCATTTGAAGAAACTTGATATAGATTTTTAAATATGAACCTGCAAGAAAATCGGTTTTTTACAAATGTAGAGTAATGGAATCTTTCCAAATGCACTGCCGTTCATGGCTTTATTTCAACTTGAGTAAGATTAAGAAGGTTAATTAACTTTAATATGTGAAGCTAATGATTTGAAGCAACTTGATTTGGATATCTAAATGTATACAATCAAAAAAATGGATTTAATACCCAAATGTAAAATTGTGAACTTTTACCAAATACACTGCCCGTTATGGCTTTATGTCAACTTGAGTAAGATGAAGAAGGTTAATTAACTTTAATATGTGAAGTTAATGATTTGAAGCAACTTCATATGTATTTCTAAATGTGTATATGCAAGAAAATGGGTTTTATACCCAAATCTAAAATTGTGGACTTCTACCAAATACACTGCCGTTATGGCTTTATGTCCACTTGAGTAAGATGAAGAAGGTAAATTAACTTTAATATGTAAAGTTAATATTTAAAGCAACTTGATATAGATTTCTAAATATGAACCTGCAAGAAAATCGGTTTTTAAAAAATGTAGAGTAATGGAATTTTTCCAAATGCACTACCGTTTCGGCTTTATGTAAACTTGAGAAAGATTAAGAAGGGTAATTAACTTTAATATGTGAAGCTGATGATTTGAAGCAACTTGTTTAGGATTTCTAAATGCGTACATGCAAGAAAATCGGTTTTATACCTAAATGTAAAATTATGGAATTTTTTCCAAATGCACTGCCGTTATGGCTTTAAGTCAACTTGAGTAAGATGAAGAAGGTTAATTAAATTTAATGTGTTAAGCTAATGATTTAAGGCAATTCGATGTGGATTTCTAAATGTGTACCTGCAAGAAAATCGATTTTATACAAAAGTAAAGTAATGGAATTTTTTCCAAATGCACTGCCGTTATGGCTTTAAGTCAACTTGAGTAAGATGAAGAAGGTTAATTAAATTTAATGTGTTAAGCTAATGATTTAAGGCAATTCGATGTGGATTTCTAAATGTGTACCTGCAAGAAAATCGATTTTATACAAAAGTAAAGTAATGGAATTTTTTCCAAATGCACTGCCGTTATGGCTTTATGTCAACATGAGTAAGATGAAGAAGGTTAGTTAACTTTAATATGTCAAGCTAATGATTTGAGGCAACGTGATATGGATTTCTAACCGTGTACATGCAAGAAAATCGGTTTTATACCTAAATGTAAAATTGTGGAATTTTCCAAATGCACTGCCGTTTTGGTATTATGCCAACTTCAGTAAGATGAAGAAGGTTAGTTAACTTGAATAAGTTAAGCTAATGATTTGAAGCAACTTGATATGGATTTCTAAATGTTTATATGCAAGAAAATATGTTTTATACCTAAATGTAAAATTGTCGACTTTTACCAAATGCACTGCCGTTATGGCTTTATGTCAACTTAAGTAAGATGAAGAAGGTTAAATAACTTTAATATGTGAAGTTAATGATTTGAAGCAACTTCATATGTATTTCTAAATGTGTATATGCAAGAAAATGGGTTTAATACCCAAATGCAAATTGTGGACTTTTACCAAATACAATGCTGTTATGGCTTTGTGTCAGCTAAGATGAAGAAGGTTAGTTAACTTGAATAAGTTAAGCTAATGATTTGAAGCAACTTGATATGGATTTCTAAATGTTTATATGCAAGAAAATATGTTTTATACCTAAATGTGAAATTGTCGACTTTTACCAAATGCACTGCCGTTATGGCTTTATGTCAACTTAAGTAAGATGAAGAAGGTTAATTAACTTTAATATGTGAAGTTAATGATTTGAAGCAACTTCATATGTATTTCTAAATGTGTATATGCAAGAAAATGGGTTTAATACCCAAATGCAAATTGTGAACTTTTACCAAATACACTGCTGTTATGGCTTTGTGTCAACTTGAGTAAGAAGAAGAAGGTTCATTAACTTTAATATGTGGAGTTAATGATTTGAAGAAACTTGATATAGGTTTCTAAATATGAACCTGCAAGAACATCGGTTTTTTACAAATGTAGAGTAATGGAATCTTTCCAAATGCACTGCCGTTTATGGCTTTATTTCAACTTGAGTAAGATTAAGAAGGTTAATTAACTTTAATATGTGAAGCTAATGATTTGAAGCAACTTGATATGGATATCTAAATGTATACAATCAAAAAAATGGACTTAATACCCAAATGTAAAATTGTGAACTTTTACCAAATACACTGCCGTTATGGCTTTAAGTCAACTTGAGTAAGATGAAGAAGGTTAATTAACTTTAATATGTGAAGTTAATGATTTGAAGCAACTGCATATGTATTTCTAAATGTGTATGTGCAAGAAAATGGGTTTTATACCCAAATCTAAAATTGTGGACTTTTACCAAATACACTGCCGTTATGGCTTTATGTCAACTTGAGTAATATGAAGAAGGTTAATTAACTTTAATATGTTAAGCTGGTGATTTGAAGCAGCTTGATATGAATTTCTAAATGTATACAATCAAGAAAATCGGTTTTATACCTTATGTAAAATTGTGGAATTTTTTCCAAATGCACTGCCGTTATGGATTTACGTCAACTTGAGTAAGATGAAGAAGGTTAATTAACTTTAATATGTGGAGTTAATGATTTGAAGAAACTTGATATAGGTTTCTATTAATCTTTAAATATGAACGATTTGACGCAACTTCATATGCAAGAAAATGGGTTTTATACCCAAATGTAAAATTGTGGACTTTTACCAAATACACTGCCGTTATGGCTTTAAGTCAACTTGAGTAAGATGAAGAAGGTTAATTAACTTTAATATGTGAAGTTAATGATTTGAAGCAACTGCATATGTATTTCTAAATGTGTATGTGCAAGAAAATGGGTTTTATACCCAAATCTAAAATTGTGGACTTTTACCAAATACACTGCCGTTATGGCTTTATGTCAACTTGAGTAATATGAAGAAGGTTAATTAACTTTAATATGTTAAGCTGGTGATTTGAAGCAGCTTGATATGAATTTCTAAATGTATACAATCAAGAAAATCGGTTTTATACCTTATGTAAAATTGTGGAATTTTTTCCAAATGCACTGCCGTTATGGATTTATGTCAACTTGAGTAAGATGAAGAAGGTAAATTAACTTTAATATGTGAAGTTAATATTTGAAGCAACTTGATATAGATTTCTAAATATGAACCTGCAAGAAAATCGGTTTTTTAAAAATGTAGAGTAATGGAATTTTTCCAAATGCACTACCGTTTCGGCTTAATGTCAACTTGGGAAAGATTAAGAAGGTTAATTAACTTTAATATGTGAAGCTAATGATTTGAAGCAACTTGTTTAGGATTTCTAAATGCGTACATGCAAGAAAATCGGTTTTATACCTAAATGTAAAATTATGGAATTTTTTCCAAATGCACTGCCGTTATGGCTTTAAGTCAACTTGAGTAAGATGAAGAAGGTTAATTAAATTTATTGTGTTAAGCTAATGATTTAGGGCAATTCGATGTGGATTTCTAAATGTGTACCTGCAAGAAAATCGATTTTATACAAATGTAAAGTAATGGAATTTTTTCCAAATGCCTTGCCGTTATGGCTTTATGTCAACATGAGTAAGATGAAGAAGGTTAGTTAACTTTAATATGTCAAGCTAATGATTTGAGGCATTTTGATATGGATTTCTAACCGTGTACATGCAAGAAAATCGGTTTTATACCTAAATGTAAAATTGTGGAATTTTCCAAATGCACTGCCGTTTTGGTTTTATGCCAACTTCAGTAAGATGAAGAAGGTTAGTTAACTTGAATAAGTTAAACTAATGATTTGAAGCAACTTGATATGGATTTCTAAATGTTTGTATGCAAGAAAATATGTTTTATACCTTATGTAAAATTGTGGAATTTTTTCCAAATGCGCTGCCGTTATGGATTTATGTCAACTTGAGTAAGATGAAGAAGGTAAATTAACTTTAATATGTGAAGTTAATGATTTGAAGAAACTTGATATAGATTTCTAAATATGAACCTGCAAGAAAATCGGTTTTATACAAATGTAGAGTAATGGAATCTTTCCAAATGCACTGCCGTTTATGGCTTTATTTCAACTTGAGTAAGAATAAGAAGGTTAATTAATTTTAATATGTGAAGCTAATGATTTGAAGCAACTTGATATGGATTTCTAAATGTATACAATCAAAAAAATGGATTTAATACCCAACTGTGAAATTGTGAACTTTTACCAAATACACTGCCGTTATGGCTTTATGTCAATTTGAGTAAGATGAAGAAGGTTAATTAACTTTAATATGTGAAGTTAATGATTTGAAGCAACTTCATATGTATTTCTAAATGTGTATATGCAAGAAAATAGGTTTTATACCCAAATGTAAAATTATCGACTTTTACCAAATACACTGCCGTTATGGCTTTATGTCAACTTGAGTAAGATGAAGAAGGTAAATTAACTTTAATATATGAAGCTAACGATTTGACGCAACTTGATATGTATTTCTAAATGCGAATATGCAAGAAAATCGGTTTTATACCTAAATGTAAAATCGTGGAATTTTTCGAAATGCACTGCTGTTTTGGCTTTATGCCAACTTGAGTAAGATGAATAAGGTTAATTAACTTTAATATGTGAAGCTAATGATTTGAAGCAACTTGATATGGATTTCTATATATGAACCTGCCAGAAAATCGGTTTTATACCTAAATGTAAAATTATGGAATTTTTTCCAAATGCACTGCCGTTATGGCTTTATGTCAACTTGAGTAAGATGAAGAAGGTTAATTAAATTTATATGATAAGCTAATGGTTTAAGGCAATTCGATGTGGATTTCTAAATGCGTACATGCAAGAAAATCGGTTTTATACCTAAATGTAAAAATATGGAATTTTTTAGAAATGCACTGCCGTTATGGCTTTATGTCAAGTTGAGTAAGATGAAGAAGGTTAATTAACTTTAATATGTGAAGTTAATGATTTGAAGCAACTTCATATGCATTTCTAAATGTGTCTATGCAAGAAAATGGATTTAATACCCAAATGTAAAATTGTGGACTTTTACCAAATGCACTGCCGTTATGGCTTTATGTCAACTTGAGTAAGATGAAGAAGGTTAATTAACTTTAATATGTGAAGTTAATGATTTGAGGCAACTTCATATGTATTTCTGTTTCTAGAGAATCGGATTTATACCTAAATGTAAAATTGTGGAATTTTCCACATGCACTGCCGTTATGGCTTTATGCCAACTTCAGTAAGATGAAGAAGGTTAATTAACTTTAATATGTTAAGCTGGTGATTTGAAGCAGCTTGATATGGATTTCTTAATGCGTACATGCAAGAAAATCGGTTTTATACCTAAATGTAAAATCATGGAATTTTTTCAAAATGCACTAGCGTTATGGCTTTATGTCAACTTGAGTAAGATGAAGAAGGTAAATTAACTTTAATATGTGAAGCTAATGATTTGAAGCAACCTGGTATGGATTTCTGAATGTGTACATGCAAGAAAATCGGTCTTGCACCTTAGTGGAAAATTGTTGAATTTTTCCAAATGCCTGTCGTTTTGGATTTATGTAAAATTCTGTAAGATGAAGAAAGTTAATAAACTTGAATATGTTTAGCTAATGATTTAAGGCAATTCGATGTGGATTTCTAAATGAGTACCTGCAAGAAAATCGGTTTTTTACAAATGTAGAGTAATGGAATTTTTTCCAGATTCATTGCCGTTATGGCTTTATGTCAACCTGAGTAAGATTAAGAAGGTTAATTAACTTTAATATGTGAAGCTAATGATTTGAAGCAACTTGATATGGATTTCTAAATGCGTACTAGAAGAAAATCGGTTTAATACCCAAATGTAAAATTGTGGACTTTTACCAAATACACTGCCGTAATGTATACAAATGTAAAATAATGGAATTTTTTCCAAATTCATTGCCGTTATGGCTTTATGTCAACCTGAGTAAGATTAAGAAGGTTAATTAACTTTAATATATCAAGTTAGCGATTTGACGCAGTTTAATATGTATTTCTAAATGCGAATATGCAAGAAAATCGGTTTTATACCTAAATGTAAAATCGTGGAATTTTTCCAAATGCACTGCCGTTTTGGCTTTATGCCCATTTGAGTAAGATGAATAAGGTTAATTAACTTGAATATGTGAAGCTAATGATTTGAAGCAACTTGATATAGATTTCTAAATATGAACCTGCAAGAAAATCGGTTTTATACAAATGTAGATTAATGGAATTTTTTCCAAATGCACTGCCGTTTATGGCTTTGTGTCAACTTGAGTAAGATTAAGAAGGTTAATTAGTTTTAATATGTGAAGCTAATGATTTGAAGCAACTTGATATGGATTTTTAAATGCGTACATGCAAGAAAATCGGTTTTATACCTAAATGTAAAATTATGGAATTTTTTCCAAATGCAATGCCGTTATGGCTTTATGTCAACTTGAGTAAGATGAAGAAGGTTAATTAACTTTAATATATTAAGCTGGTGATTTGAAGCTGTAAGATGAAGAAGGTTAATTAACTTGAATATGTTTAGCTAATGATTTAAGGCAATTCGATGTGGATTTCTAAATGAGTACCTGCAAGAAAATCGGTTTTTTACAAATGTAGAGTAATGGAATTTTTTCCAGATTCATTGCCGTTATGGCTTTATGTCAACCGGAGTAAGATTAAGAAGGTTAATTAACTTTAATATGTGAAGTTAATGATTTGAAGCAACTTGATATGGATTTCTAAATGCGTACTAGAAGAAAATCCGTTTAATACCCAAGTGTAAAATTGTGAACTTTTACCAAATACACTGCCGTAATGGCTTTATGTCAACTTGAGTAAGATGAAGAAGGTTAATTAACTTTAATATGTTAAGCTAGTGATCTAAGGCATTTCGATGTGGATTTCTAAACGTGTACCTGCAAGAAAATCGATTTTATACAAATGTAAAGCATTGGAATTTTTTCCAAATGCACTGCCGTTATGGCTTTATGTCAACATGAGTAAGACGAAGAAATCTAGTTAACTTTAATATGTGAAGCTAATGATTTGAAGCAACTTGATATGTATTTCTAGACGTGTACATGCAAGAAAATCGGTTTTATACCTAAATGTAAAATTGTGGAATTTTCCAAATGCACTGCCGTTTTGGTTTTATGCCAACTTCAGTAAGATGAAGAAGGTTAGTTAACTTGAATAAGTTAAGCTAATGATTTGAAGCAACTTGACATGGATTTCTAAATGTGTACATGCAAGAAAATATGTTTTATACCTAAATGTAAAATTGTGGAATTTTTCCAAATGCACTGCCGTTTTGGCTTAATGTCAACTTCTGTAAGATGAAGAAGGTTAATTAACTTGAATAAGTGACGTTAATGAGTTGAATCAACTCGATGTGGATTGCTAAATGTGTACACGCAGAAAGTCGGTCTTATGCCTAAATGTAAAATTGTGGAATTTTTCCAAATGCACTGCCGTTTCGGCTTTATGTCAACATGAGTAAGACGAAGAAAGCTAGTTAAATTTAATATGTGAAGCTTATGATTTTAAGCAACTTGATATGGATTTCAAAATGCGTACATGCAAGAAAATCGGTTTTATACCTAAATGAAAAATATGGAATTTTTTCCAAATGCATTGCCGTTATGGCTTTATGTCAACTTGAGTAAGATGAAGAAGGTTAATTAACTTTAATATGTTAAGCTAGTGATTTAAGGCAATTCGATGTGGATTTCTAAACGTGTACCTGCAAGAAAATCGATTTTATACAAATGTAAAATAATGGAATTTTTTCCAAATTCATTGCCGTTATGGCTTTATGTCAACCTGAGTAAGATTAAGAAGGTTAATTAACTTTAATATGTGAAGCTAATGATTTGAAGCAACTTGATATGGATTTCAAAATGCGTACATGCAAGAAAATCGGTTTTATACCTAAATGTAAAAATATGGAATTTTTTCCAAATGCACTGCCGTTATGGCTTTATGTCAACTTGAGTAAGATGAAGAAAGTTAATTAACTTTAATATGTGAAGCTAACGATTTGAAGCAACTTGATATAGATTTCTAAATATGAACCTGCAAGAAAATCGGTTTTACACAAATGTAGAGTAATGGAATTTTTTCCAAATGCACTGCCGTTATGGCTTTATGTCAACTTGAGTAAGATGAAGAAGGTTAATTAACTTTAATATGTGAAGCCAATGATTTGAAGCAACTTGTTTAGGATTTCTAAATGCGTACATGCAAGAAAATGGGTTTTATACCTAAATGTAAAATTATGGAACTTTTTCCAAATGCACTGCCGTTATGGCTTTAAGTCAACTTGAGTAAGATGAAGAAGGTTAATTAACTTTAATATGTTAAGCTAGTGATTTAAGGCATTTCGATGTGGATTTCTAAACGTGTACCTGCAAGAAAATCGATTTTATACAAATGTAAAGCAATGGAATTTTTTCCAAATGCACTGCCGTTATGGCTTTATGTCAACATGAGTAAGACGAAGAAATCTAGTTAACTTTAATATGTGAAGCTAATGATTTGAAGCAACTTGATATGTATTTCTAAACGTGTACATGCAAGAAAATGGGTTTTATACCTAAATGTAAAATTGTGGAATTTTCCAAACGCACTGCCGTTTTGGTTTTATGCCAACTTCAGTAAGATGAAGAAGGTTAGTTAACTGGAATAAGTTAAGCTAATGATTTGAAGCAATTTGATATTAATTTCTAAATGTTTATATGCAAGAAAATCGGTTTTATACCTAAATGTAAAATTGTGGACTTTTACCAAATGTACTGCCGTTATGGCTTTATGTCAACTTGAGTAAGATGAAGAAGGTTAATTAACTTTAATATGTGAAGTTAATGATTTGAAACAACTTCATATGTTTTTCTAAATGTGTATATGCAAGAAAATGGGTTTAATACCCAAATGTAAAATTGTGAACTTTTACCAAATACACTGCCGTTATGGCTTTATGTCAACTTGAGTAAGATGAAGAAGGTTAATTAACTTTAATATGTGAAGCTAATGATTTGAAGCAGCTTTATATGGATTTCTTGATGTATGTATACAATCAAGAAAATCGGTTTTATACCTAAATGTAAAATCGTGGAATTTTTCGAAATGCACTGCCGTTTTGGCTTTATGCCAACTTGAGTAAGATGAATAAGGTTAATTAACTTTAATATGTGAAGCTAATGATTTGAATATAGATTTCTATATATGAACCTGCGAGAAAATCGGTTTTTTACAAATGTAGAGTAATGGAATTTTTTCCAAATGCCCTGCCGTTTCGGCTTTATGTCAACATGAGTAAGATGAAGAAGGTTAGCTAACTTTAATATGTCAAGGTAATGATTTGAGGCATTTTGATATGGATTTCTTACCGTGTACATGCAAGAAAATCGGTTTTATACCTAAATGTAAAATTGTGGAATTTTCCAAATGCACTGCCGTTTTGGTTTTATGCCAACTTCAGTAAGATGAAGAAGGTTAGTTAACTTAAATAAAATAAGCTAATGATTTGAAGCAACTTGATATGGATTTCTAAATGTTTATATATAAATGAAAATATGTTTTATACCTAAATGTAAAATTGTGGACTTTTACCAAATGCACTGCTGTTATGGCTTTGTGTCAACTTGAGTAAAAAGAAGAAGGTAAATTAACTTTAATATCTGAAGTTAGCGATTTGACGCAACTTGATATGGATTTCTAAACGTGCACATGCAAGAAAATCGGTTTTATACCTAAATGTAAAATTGTAGAGTTTTCCTAATGCACTGCCGTTATGACTTAATGTCAACTTGAGTAAGATGAAGAAGGTTAATTAACTTAATATGTGAAGCTAATGATTCAAAGCAACATGATATAGATTTCTATATATGAACCTGCGAGAAAATCGGTTTTTTACAAATGTAGAATATTGGATTTTTTTCCAAATGCACTGCCGTTTATGGCTTTATTTCAACTTGAGTAAGATTAAGAAGGTTAGTTAACTTAAATATGTGAAGCTAATGATTTGAAGTAACTTGATATGGATTTCTAAATGCGTACTAGAAGAAAATCGGTTTAATACCCATATGTAAAATTGTGGACTTTTACCAAATACACTGCCGTAATGGCTTTATCTCAACTTGAGTAAGATGAAGAAGGTTAATTAACTTTAATATGTTAAGCTAGTGATTTAAGGCAATTCGATGTGGATTTCTAAACGTGTACCTGCAAGAAAATCGATTTTATACAAATGTAAAATAATGGAATTTTTTCCAAATTCATTGCCGTTATGGCTTTATGTCAACTTGAGTAAGATGAAGAAGATTAACTAACTTTAATATGTGAAGTTAATGATTTGAAGCAACTTCATATGTATTTCTAAATGTGTATATGCAAGAAAATGGGTTTAATACCCAAATGTAAAATTGTGGACTTTTACCAAATACACTGCTGTTATGGCTTTATGTCAACTTGAGTAAGACGAGGAAGGTAAATTAACTTTAATATATGAAGTTAGCGATTTGACGCAACTTGATATGGATTTCTAAACGTGTACATGCAAGAAAATCGGATTTATACATAAATGTAAAATTGTAAAATTTTCCTAATGCACTGCCGTTATGACTTAATGTCAACTTGAGTAAGATGAAGAAGGTTAATTACCTTAATATGTGAAGCTAATGATTTAAAGCAACTTGATATAGATTTCTAAATATGAACCTGCAAGAAAATCGGTTTTATATAAATGTAGAGTAATGGAATTTTTTCCAAATTCACTACCGTTACGGCTTTATGTCAACCTGAGTAAGATTAAGAAGGTTAATTAACTTTAATATGTGAAACTAATGATTTGAAGCACTTTGATATGGATTTCTAAATGCGTACATGCAAGAAAATCGGTTTTATACCTAAATGTAAAATTATGGAATTTTTTCCAAATGCACTGCCGTTATG
>NW_024394820.1:0-34505 GCF_016617805.1 Bactrocera tryoni
CCAAATTCACTACCGTTACGGCTTTATGTCAACCTGAGTAAGATTAAGAAGGTTAATTAACTTTAATATGTGAAACTAATGATTTGAAGCACTTTGATATGGATTTCTAAATGCGTACATGCAAGAAAATCGGTTTTATACCTAAATGTAAAATTGTGGAATTTTTCCAAATGCACTGCCGTTTTGGCTTTATGCCAACTTGAGTAAGATGAATAAGGTTAATTAACTTTAATATGTGAAGCTAATGATTTGAAGCAACTTGATATAGATTTCCAAATATGAACCTGCAAGAAAATCGGTTTTATACAAATGTAGGGTAATGGAATTTTTTCCAAATGCACTGCCGTTTATGGCTTTATGTCAACTTGAGTAAGATTAAGAAGGTAAATTAACTTTAATATGTGAAGCTAATGATTTGAAGCAACTTGATATGGATTTCTAAATGCATGCATGCAAGAAAATTGGGTTTATACCTAAATGTAAAATTATGGAATTTTTTCCAAATGCAATGCCTTTATGGCTTTATGTCAACTTGAGTAAGATGAAGAAGGTTAATTAACTTTAATATATTAAGCTGGTGATTTGAAGCAGCTTGATATGGATTTCTAAATGCGTACATGCAAGAAAATCGGTTTTATACCTAAATGTAAAATCATGGAATTTTTTCCAAATGCACTAGCGTTATGGCTTTATGTCAACTTGGGTAAGATGAAGAAGGTTAATTAACTTTAATATGTGAAGCTAATGATTTGAAGCAACCTGGTATGGATTTCTGAATGTATACATGCAAGAAAATCGGTCTTGCACCTTAATGGAAACTTGTTGAATTTTTCCAAATGCCTGTCGTTTTGGCTTTATGTAAAATTCTGTAAGATGAAAAAGGTTTATTAACTTGAATATGTTTAGCTAATGATTTAAGGCAATTCGATGTGGATTTCTAAATGAGTACCTGCAAGAAAATCGGTTTTTTACAAATGTAGAGTAATGGAATTTTTTCCAGATTCATTGCCGTTATGGCTTTATGTCAACCGGAGTAAGATTAAGAAGGTTAATTAACTTTAGTATGTGAAGTTAATGATTTGAAGCAACTTGATATGGATTTCTAAATGCGTACTAGAAGAAAATCCGTTTAATACCCGAATGTAAAATTGTGAACTTTTACCAAATACACTGCCGTAATGGCTTTATGTCAACTTGAGTAAGATGAAGAAGGTTAATTAACTTTAATATGTGAAGCTAATGATTTGGAGCAACCTGGTATGGATTTCTGAATGTATACATGCAAGAAAATCGGTCTTGCACCTTAATGGAAACTTGTTGAATTTTTCCAAATGCCTGTCGTTTTGGCTTTATGTAAAATTCTGTAAGATGAAGAAGGTTTATTAACTTGAATAAGTGAGGTTAATGAGTTGAATCGACTCGATGTGGATTGCTAAATGTGTACACGCAGAAAGTCGGTCTTATGCCTAAATGTAAAATTGTGGAATTTTTCCAAATGCACTGCCGTTTCGGCTTTATGTCAACATGAGTAAGACGAAGAAAGCTAGTTAAATTTAATATGTGAAGCTTATGATTTTAAGCAACTTGATATTGATTTCAAAATGCGTACATGCAAGAAAATCGGTTTTATACCTAAATGTAAAAATATGGAATTTTTTCCAAATGCACTGCCGTTATGGCTTTATGTCAACTTGAGTAAGATGAAGAAGGTTAATTAACTTTAATATGTTAAGCTAGTGATTTAAGGCAATTCGATGTGGATTTCTAAACGTGTACCTGCAAGAAAATGGGTTTAATACACAAATGTAAAATTGTGGACTTTTACCAAATAAACTGCCGTTATGGCTTTATCTCAACTTGAGTAATATGAAGAAGGTAAATTAACTTTAATATATGAAGTTAGCGATTTGACGCAACTTGATAAGTATTTCTAAATGCGAATATGCAAGAAAATCGGTTTTATACCTAAATGTAAAATCGTGGAATTTTTTTAAATGCACTGCCGTTTTGGCTTTATGCAACTTGAGTAAGATGAATTAGGTTAATTAACTTTAATATGTGAAGCTAATGATTTGAAGCTACATGATATAGATTTCTAAATATGAACCTGCAAGAAAATCGGTTTTATACAAATGTAGAGTAATGGAATTTTTTCCAAATGCACTGCCGTTTATGGCTTTATGTCAACTTGAGTAAGATTAAGAAGGTTAATTAACTTTAGTATGTGAAGCTAATGATTTGAAGCAACTTGATATGGATTTCTAAATGCGTACATGCAAGAAAATCGGGTTTATACCTAAATGTAAAATTATGGAATTTTTTCCAATTGCAATGCCGTTATGGCTTTATGTCAACTTGAGTAAGATGAAGAAGGTTAATTAACTTTAATATATTAAGCTGGTGATTTGAAGCAGCTTGATATGGATTTCTAAATGCGTACATGCAAGAAAATCGGTTTTATACCTAAATGTAAAATCATGGAATTTTGTCCAAATGCACTAGCGTTATGGCTTTATGTCAACTTGAGTAAGATGAAGAAGGTTAATTAACTTTAATATGTGAAGCTAATGATTTGAAGCAACCTGTTATGGATTTATGAATGTGTACATGCAAGAAAATCGGTCTTGCACCTTAATGGAAACTTGTTGAATTTTTCCAAATGCCTGTCGTTTTGGCTTTATGTAAAATTCTGTAAGATGAAGAAGGTTAATTAACTTGAATATGTTAAGCTAATGATTTAAGGCAATTCGATGTGGATTTCTACATGTGTACCTGCAAGAAAATCGGTTTTTTACAAATGTAGAGTAATGGAATTTTTTCCACATTCATTGCCGTTATGGCTTTATGTCAACCTGAGTAAGATTAAGAAGGTTAATTAACTTTAATATGTGAAGCTAATGATTTGAAGCAATTTGATATGGATTTCAAAATGCTTACATGCAAGAAAATCGGTTTTATACCTAAATGTAAAAATATGGAATTTTTTCCAAATGCACTGCCGTTATGGCTTTATGTCAACTTGAGTAAGATGAAGACGGTTAACTAACTTTGATATGTGAAGTTAATGATTTGAAGCAACTTCGTATGTATTTCTAAATGTGTATATGCAAGAAAATGGGTTTAATACACAAATGTAAAATTGTGGACTTTTACCAAATACACTGCTGTTATGGCTTTGTGTCAACTTGAGTAAGACGAAGAAGGTAAATTAACCTTAATATATGAAGTTAGCGATTTGACGCAACTTGATATGGATTTCTAAACGTGCACATGCAAGAAAATCGGTTTTATACCTAAATGTAAAATTGTGGACTTTTACCAAATACACTGCCGTTATGGCTTTATCTCAACTTGAGTAATACGAAGAAGGTAAATTTACTTTAATATATGACGTTAGCGATTTGACGCAACTTGATATGTATTTCTAAATGCGAATATGCAAGAAAATCGGTTTTATACCTAAATGTAAAATCGTGGAATTTTTCCAAATGCGCTGCCGTTTTGGCTTTATGCCAACTTGAGTAAGATGAATAAGGTTAATTAACTTTAATATGTGAAGCTAATGATTTGAAGCAACTTGATATAGGTTTCTAAATATGAACCTGCAAGAAAATCGGTTTTATACAAATGTAGAGTAATGGAATTTTTTCCAAATGCACTGCCGTTTATGGATTTATGTCAACTTGAGTAAGATTAAGAAAGTTAATTAACTTTAATAGGTTAAGCTGGTGATTTGAAGCAGCTTGATATGGATTTCTAAATGCGTACATGCAAGAAAATCGGTTTTATACCTAAATGTAAAATTATGGAATTTTTTCCAAATGCAGTGCCGTTATGGCTTTATGTCAACTTGAGTAAGATGAAGAAGGTTATTTAAATTTAATGTGTTAAGCTAATGATTTAAGGCAATTCGATGTGGATGTCTAAATGTGTACCTGCAAGAAAATCGATTTTATACAAATGTAAAATTATGGAATTTTTTCCAAATGCACTGCCGTTTCGGCTTTATGTCAACATGAGTAAGATGAAGAATGTTAGTTAACTTTAATATGTCAAGCTAATGATTTGAGGCATTTTGATATGGATTTCTTACCATGTACATGCAAGAAAATCGGTTTTATACCCAAATGTGAAATTGTGGAATTTTCCAAATGCACTGCCGTTATGGCTTTATGCCAATTTCAGTAAGATGAAGAAGGTTAGTTAACTTGAATAAAATAAGCTAATGATTTGAAGCAACTTGATATGGATTTCTAAATGTTTATATAAATGAAAATATGTTTTATACCTAAATGTAAAATTGTGGACTTTTACCAAATGCACTGCTGTTATGGCTTTGTGTCAACTTGAGTAAGACGAAGAATGTAAATTAACTTTAATATATGTAGTTAGCGATTTGACGCAACTTGATATGGATTTCTAAACGTCCACATGCAAGAAAATCGGTTTTATACCTAAATGTAAAATTGTAGAGTTTTCCTAATGCACTGCCGTTATGACTTAATGTCAACTTGAGTAAGATGAAGAAGGTTAATTAACTTAATATGTGAAGCTAATGATTCAAAGCAACTTGATATAGATTTCTATATATGAACCTGCGAGAAAATCGGTTTTTTACAAATGTAGAGTATTGGATCTTTTTCCAAATGCACTGCCGTTTATGGCTTTATTTCAACTTGAGTAAGATTAAGAAGGTTAGTTAACTTAAATATGTGAAGCTAATGATTTGAAGTAACTTGATATGGATTTCTAAATGCGTACTAGAAGAAAATCGGTTTAATACCCATATGTAAAATTGTGGACTTTTACCACATACACTGCCGTAATGGCTTTATCTCAACTTGAGTAAGATGAAGAAGGTTAATTAACTTTAATATGTTAAGCTAGTGATTTAAGGCAATTCGATGTGGATTTCTAAACGTGTACCTGCAAGAAAATCGACTTTATACAAATGTAGAATAATGGAATTTTTTCCAAATGCATTGCCGTTATGGCTTTATGTCAACATGAGTAAGACGAAGAAAGCTAGTTAACTTTAATATTTGAAGCTAGTGATTTGAAGCAACTTGATATGTATTTCTAAACGTGTACATGCAAGAAAATCGGTTTTATACCTAAATGATAAATTGTGGAATTTTTCAAATACACTGCCGTTTTGGTTTTATGCCAACTTCAGTAAGATGAAGAAGGTTAGTTAACTTGAATAAGTTAAGCCAATGATTTGAAGAAACTTGATATGGATTTCTAAATGTTTATATGCAAGCAAATATGTTTTATACCTAAATGTAAAATTGTGGAATTTTTCCAAATGCACTGCAGTTTTGGCTAAATGCCAACTTCTGTAAGATGAAGAAGGTTAATTAACTTGAATAAGTTAAGCTAATGATTTGAAGCAACTTGATATGGATTTCAAAATGCGTACATGCAAGAAAATCGGTTTTATACCTAAATGTAAAAATATGGATTTTTTTCCAAATGCACTGCCGTTATGGCTTTATGTCAACTTGAGTAAGATGAAGAAGGTTAATTAACTTTAATATGTTAAGCTAGTGATTTAAGGCATTTCGATGTGGATTTCTAAACGTGTACCTGCAAGAAAATCGATTTTATACAAATGTAAAGTAATGGAATTTTTTCCAAATGCACTGCCGTTATGGCTTTATGTCAACATGAGTAAGACGAAGAAAGCTAGTTAACTTTAATATGTGAAGCTAATGATTTGAAGCAACTTGACATGGATTTCTAAATGATTATATGCAAGAAAATCGGTTTTATACCTAAATGTAAAATTGTGGAATTTTTCCAAATGCACTGCCGTATTGAGTTAATGTCAACTTCTGTAAGATGAAGAAGGTTAATTAACTTGAATAAGTGAGGTTAATGAGTTGAATCAACTCGATGTGGATTGCTAAATGTGTACACGCAGAAAGTCGGTCTTATGCCTAAATGTAAAATTGTGGAATTTTTCCAAATGCACCGCCGTTTCGGCTTTATGTCAACATGAGTAAGACGAAGAAAGCTAGTTAACTTTAATATGTGAAGCTAATGATTTTAAGCAACTTGATATGGATTTCAAAATGCGTACATGCGAGAAAATCGGTTTTATACCTAAATGTAGAAATATGGAATTTTTTCCAAATGCACTGCCGTTGTAGCTTTATGTCAACTTGAGTATGATGAAGAAGGTTAATTAACTTTAATATGTTAAGCTAGTGATTTAAGGCAATTCGATGTGGATTTCTAAACGTGTACCTGCAAGAAAATCGATTTTATACAAATGTAAAATAATGGAATTTTTTCCAAATTCATTGCCGTTATGGCTTTATGTCAACCTGAGTAAGATTAAGAAGGTTAATAAACTTTAATATGTGAAGCTAATGATTTGAAGCATCTTGATATAGATTTCAAAATGCGTACATGCAAGAAAATCGGTTTTATACCTAAATGTAAAATTGTGGAATTTTCCAAATGCACTGCCGTTTTGGTTTTATGCCAACTTCAGTAAGATGAAGAAGGTTAGTTAACTTGAATAAAATAAGCTAATGATTTGAAGCAACTTGATATGGATTTCTAAATGTTTATATAAATGAAAATATGTTTTATACCTAAATGTAAAATTGTGGACTTTTACCAAATACACTGCCGTTATGGCTTTATCTCAACTTGAGTAATACGAAGAAGGTAAATTTACTTTAATATATGACGTTAGCGATTTGACGCAACTTGATATAGATTTCTATATATGAACCTGCGAGAAAATCGGTTTTTTACAAATGTAGAGTATTGGATTTTTTTCCAAATGCACTGCCGTTTATGGCTTTATTTCAACTTGAGTAATATTAAGAAGGTTAGTTAACTTAAATATGTGAAGCTAATGATTTGAAGTAACTTGATATGGATTTCTAAATGCGTACTAGAAGAAAATCGGTTTAATACCCATATGTAAAATTGTGGACTTTTACCAAATACACTGCCGTAATGGCTTTATCTCAGTTTGAGTAAGATGAAGAAGGTTAATTAACTTTAATATGTTAAGCTAGTGATTTAAGGCAATTCGATGTGGATTTCTAAACGTGTACCTTCAAGAAAATCGATTTTATACAAATGTAGAATAATGGAATTTTTTCCAAATTCATTGCCGTTATGGCTTTATGTCAACCTGAGTAAGATTAAAGAGGTTAATTAACTTTAATAGGTTAAGCTGGTGATTTGAAGCAGCTTAATATGGATTTCTAAATGCGTACATGCAAGAAAATCGGTTTTATACCTAAATGTAAAATTATGGAATTTTTTCTAAATGCAGTGCCGTTATGGCTTTATGTCAACTTGAGTAAGATGAAGAAGGTTAATTAACTTTAATATGTTAAGCTGGTGATTTGAAGCAGCTTGATATGAATTTCTAAATGTATACAATCAAGAAAATCGGTTTTATACCTTATGTAAAATTGTGGAATTTTTACCAAATGCACTGCCGTTATGGATTTATGTCAACTTGAGTAAGATGAAGAAGGTAAATTAACTTTAATATGTGAAGTTACTGATTTGAAGCAACTTGATATAGATTTCTAAATATGAACCTGCAAGAAAATCGGTTTTTTAAAAATGTAGAGTAATGGAATTTTTCCAAATGCACTACCGTTTCGGCTTTATGTCAACTTGAGAAAGATTAAGAAGGTTAATTAACTTTAATATGTGAAGCCAATGATTTGAAGCAACTTGTTTAGGAATTCTAAATGCGTACATGCAAGAAAATCGGGTTTATACCTAAATGTAAAATTACGGAATTTTTTCCAAATGCAATGCCGTTATGGCTTTATGTCAACATGAGTATGACGAAGAAAGCTAGTTAACTTTAATATGTGAAGCTAATGATTTGAAGCAACTTGATATGGATTTCTAAATGCGTACATGCAAGAAAATCGGTTTTATACCTAAATGTAAAATTATGGAATTTTTTCCAAATGCACTGCCGTTATGGCTTTATGTCAACTTGAGTAAGATGAAGAAAGTTAATTAACTTTAATCTGTTAAGCCAGTGATTTAAGGCATTTCGATGTGGATTTCTAAACGTGTACCTGCAAGAAAATCGATTTTGTACAAATGTTAAGTAATGGAATTTTTTCCAAATGCACTGCCGTTATGGCTTAATGTCAACATGAGTAAGACGAAGAAAGCTAGTTAACTTTAATATGTGAAGCTAATGATTTGAAGCAAATTGATATGTATTTCTAAACTTGTACATGCAAGAAAATCGATTTTATACCTAATTGCAAAATTGTGGAGTTTTCCAAATGCACTGCCGTTTTGGTTTTATGCCAACTTTAGTAAGATGAAGAAGGTTAGTTAACTTGAATAAGTTAAGCTAATGATTTGAAGCAACTTGATATGGATTTCTAAATGTTTATATGCAAGAAAATATGTTTTATACCTAAATGTAAAATTGTGGAATTTTTCCAAATGCACTGCCGTTTTGGCTTAATGTCAACTTCTGTAAGATGAAGAAGGTGAATTAACTTGAATAAGTGACGTTAATGAGTTGAATCAACTCGATGTGGATTGCTAAATGTGTACACGCAGAAAGTCGGTCTTATGCCTAAATGTAAAATTATGGAATTTTTCCAAATGCACTGCCGTTTCGGCTTTATGTCAACACGAGTAAGACGAAGAAAGCTAGTTAACTTTAATATGTGAAGCTTAATGATTTGAAGCAACTTGATATGGATCTCAAAATGCGTACATACAAGAAAATCGGTTTTATACCTAAATGTAAAAATATGGAATTTTTTCCAAATGCACTGCCGTTATGGCTTTTTGTCAGCGTGAGTAAGATGAAGAAGGTTAATTAACTCAATATGTTAAGCTAGTGATTTAAGGCAATTCGATGTGGATTTCTAAACCTGCACCTGCAAGAAAATCGATTTTATACAAATGTAAAATAATGGAATTTTTTCCAAATTCATTGCCGTTACGGCTTTATGTCAACCTGAGTAAGATTAAGATGGTTAATTAACTTTAATATGTGAAGCTAATGATTTGAAGCAACTTGATATGGATTTCAAAATGCGTACATGCAAGAAAATCGGTTTTATACCTAAATGTAAAAATATGGAATTTTTTCCAAATGCACTGCCGTTATGGCTTTATGTCAACTTGAGTAAGATGAAGAAGGTTAACTAACTTTAATATGTAAAGTTAATGATTTGAAGCAACTTCATATGTATTTCTAAATGTGTATATGCAAGAAAATGGGGTTAATACACAAATGTAAAATTGTGGACTTTTACCAAATACACTGCCGTTATGGCTTTATCTCAACTTGAGTAAGATGAAGAAGGTAAATTAACTTTAATATATGAAGTTAGCGATTTGACGCAACTTGATACGTATTTCTAAATGCGAATATGCAAGAAAATCGGTTTTATACCTAAATGTAAAATCGTGGAATTTTTCCAAATGCACTGCCGTTTTGGCTTTATGCCAACTTGAGTAAGATGAATAAGGTTAATCAACTTTATAATGTGAAGCTAATGCTTTGAAGCAACTTGATATAGATTTCTAAATATGAACCTGCAAGAAAATCGGTTTTATACAAATGTAGAGTAATGGAATTTTTTCCAAATGCACTGCCGTTTATGGCTTTATGTCAACCTGAGTAAGATTAAGAAGGTTAATTAACTTTAATATGTGAAGCTAATGATTTGAAGCAACTTGATATGGATTTTTAAATGCGTACATGCAAGAAAATCGGTTTTATACCTAAATGTAAAATCGTGGAATTTTTCCAAATGCACTGCCGTTTTGGCTTTATGCCAACTTGAGTAAGATGAATAAGGTTAATTAACTTTAATATGTGAAGCTAATGATTCGAAGCAACTTGATATAGATTTCCAAATATGAACCTGCAAGAAAATCGGTTTTATACCTAAATGTAAAATCACGGAATTTTTTCCAAATGCACTAGCGTTATGGCTTTATGTCAACTTGAGTAAGATGAAGAAGGTTAATTAACTTTAATATGTGAAGCTAATGATATGAAGCAACCTGGTATGGATTTCTGAATGTGTACATGCAAGAAAATCGGTCTTGCACCTTAATGGAAACTTGTTGAATTTTTCCAAATGCCTGTCGTTTTGGCTTTATGAAAAATTCTGTAAGATGAAGAAGGTTAGTTAACTTGAATTAGTTAAGCTAATGATTTGAAGCAACTTGACATGGATTTCTAAATGATTATATGCAAGAAAATATGTTTTATACCTAAATGTAAAATTGTGGAAATTTTCCAAATGCACTGCCGTTTTGAGTTAATGTCAACTTCTGTAAGATGAAGAAGGTTAATTAACTTGAATAAGTGACGTTAATGAGTTGAATCAACTCGATGTGGATTGCTAAATGTGTACACGCAGAAAGTCGGTCTTATGCCTAAATGTAAAATTGTGGAATTTTTCCAAATGCACTGCCGTTTCGGCTTTATGTCAACATGAGTAAGACGAAGAAAGCTAGTTAACTTTAATATGTGAAGCTAATGATTTTAAGCAACTTGATATGGATTTCAAAATGCGTACATGCGAGAAAATCGGTTTTATACCTAAATGTAGAAATATGGAATTTTTTCCAAATGCACTGCCGTTGTAGCTTTATGTCAACTTGAGTATGATGAAGAAGGTTAATTAACTTTAATATGTTAAGCTAGTGATTTAAGGCAATTCGATGTGGATTTCTAAACGTGTACCTGCAAGAAAATCGATTTTATACAAATGTAAAATAATGGAATTTTTTCCAAATTCATTGCCGTTATGGCTTTATGTCAACATGAGTAAGATGAAGAAGGTTAGTTAACTATAATATGTCAAGCTAATGATTTGAGGCATTTTGATATGGATTTCTAACCGTGTACATGCAAGAAAATCGGTTTTATACCTAAATGTAAAATTGTGGAATTTTCCAAATGCACTGCCGTTTTGGTTTTATGCCAACTTCAGTAAGATGAAGAAGGTTAGTTAACTTGAATAAAATAAACTAATGATTTGAAGCAACTTGATATGGATTTCTAAATGTTTATATAAATGAAAATATGTTTTATACCTAAATGTAAAATTGTGGACTTTTACCAAATTCACTGCTGTTATGGCTTTGTGTCAACTTGAGTAAGACGAAGAAGGTAAATTAACTTTAATATATGAAGTTAGCGATTTGACGCAACTTGATATGGATTTCTAAACGTGCACATGCAAGAAAATCGGTTTTATACCTAAATGTAAAATTGTGGACTTTTACCAAATACACTGCCGTTATGGCTTTATTTCAACTTGAGTAATACGAAGAAGGTAAATTTACTTTAATATATGACGTTAGCGATTTGACGCAACTTGATATGGATTTCTATATATGAACCTGCGCGAAAATCGGTTTTTTACAAATGTAGAGTATTGGATTTTTTTCCAAATGCACTGCCGTTTATGGCTTTATTTCAACTTGAGTAAGATTAAGAAGGTTAGTTAACTTAAATATGTGAAGCTAATGATTTGAAGTAACTTGATATGGATTTCTAAATGCGTACTAGAAGAAAATCGGTTTAATACCCATATGTAAAATTGTGGACTTTTACCAAATACACTGCCGTAATGGCTTTATCTCAACTTGAGTAAGATGAAGAAGGTTAATTAACTTTAATATGTTAAGCTAGTGATTTAAGGCAATTCGATGTGGATTTCTAAACGTGTACCTGCAAGAAAATCGACTTTATACAAATGTAGAATAATGGAATTTTTTCCAAATGCATTGCCGTTATGGCTTTATGTCAACATGAGTAAGACGAAGAAAGCTAGTTAACTTTAATATTTGAAGCTAGTGATTTGAAGCAACTTGATATGTATTTCTAAACGTGTACATGCAAGAAAATCGGTTTTATACCTAAATGTTAAATTGTGGAATTTTCCAAATGCACTGCCGTTTTGGTTTTATGCCAACTTCAGTAAGATGAAGAAGGTTAGTTAACTTGAATAAGTTAAGCTAATGATTTGAAGCAACTTGACATGGTTTTCTAAATGTTTGTATGCAAGAAAATATGTTTTATACCTAAATGTAAAATTGTGGAATTTTTCCAAATGCACTGCCGTTTTGGCTAAATGTCAACTTCTGTAAGATGAAGAAGGTTAATTAACTTGAATAAGTGACGTTAATGAGTTGAATCAACTCGATGTGGATTGCTAAATGTGTACACGCAGAAAGTCGGTCTTATGCCTAAATGTAAAATTGTGGAATTTTTCCAAATGCACTGCCGTTTCGGCTTTATGTCAACATGAGTAAGACGAAGAAAGCTAGTTAACTTTAATATGTGAAGCTAATGATTTTAAGCAACTTGATATGGATTTCAAAATGTGTACATGCAAGAAAATCGGTTTTATACCTAAATGTAAAATTGTGAACTTTTACCAAATACACTGCCGTAATGGCTTTATGTCAACTTGAGTAAGATGAAGAAGGTTAATTAACTTTAATATGTTAAGCTAGTGATTTAAGGCATTTCGATGTGTATTTCTAAACGTGTACCTGCAAGAAAATCGATTTTATACAAATGTAAAGTAATGGAATTTTTTCCAAATGCACTGCCGTTATGGCTTTATGTCAACATGAGTAAGATGAAGAAGGTTAGTTAACTTTAATATGTTAAGCTAATGATTTGAAGCAGCTTGATGTGGATTTCTAAATGCGTACATGCAAGAAAATCGGTTTTATACCTAAATGAAAATTATGGAATTTTTTCCAAATGCAATGCCGTTATGGCTTCATGTCATCTTGAGTAAGATTAAGAAGGTTAATTAACTTTAATATGTAAAGCTAATGATTTGAAGCAACTTGATATGGATTTCTAAATGCGTACATGCAAGAAAATCGGTTTTATACTCAAATGTAAAATTATGGAATTTTTTCAAAATGCACTGCCGTTATGTCTTTATGTCAACATGAGTAAGATGAAGAAGGTAAATTAACTTTAATATATGAAGTTAGCGATTTGACGCAACTTGATATGTATTTCTAAATGCGAATATGCAAGAAAATCGGTTTTATACCTAAATGTAAAACCGTGGAATTTTTCCAAATGCACTGCCGTTTTGGCTTTATGCCAACTTGAGTAAGATGAATAAGGTTAATTAACTTTAATATGTGAAGCTTATGTTTTGAAGCAACTTGAGATGTATTTCTAAATGCGTACATGCAACAAAATCGGTTTTATACCTAAATGTAAAATTATGGAAATTTTTCCAAATGCACTGCCGTTATGGCATTATGTCAACTTGAGTAAGATGAAGAAGGTTCACTAACTTTAATATGTGAAGCTAATGATTTGAAGCAACTTGATATGGATTTCTAAATGCGTACATGCACGTAAATCGGTTTTATACCTAAATGTAAATTTGTGGAATTTTCCAAATGCACTGCCGTTATGGCTTTATGTCAACTTGAGTAAGATGAAGAAGGTTAATTAACTTTAATATGTGAAGCTAATGACTTGAAGCAACTTGATATGGATTTCTAAATGCGTACACGCAAGAAAATCGGTTTTATACCTAAATGTAAAATTATGGAATTTTTTCCAAATGCAATGCCGTTATGGCTTTATGTCAACTTGAGTAAGATGAAGAAGGTTAGTTAACTTTAATAGGTTAAGCTAATGATTTGAAGCAACTTGATATAGATTTTTAAATATGAACCTGCAAGAAAATCGGTTTTACTCAAATGTAGAGTAATGGAATTTTTTCCAAATGCACTGCCGTTATGGCTTTATGTCAACTTGAGTAAGATGAAGAAAGTTAATTAACTTTAATATGTGAAGCTAACGATTTGAAGCAACTTGATATAGATTTCTAAATATGAACCTGCAAGAAAATCGGTTTTACACAAATGTAGAGTAATGGAATTTTTTCCAAATGCACTGCCGTTATGGCTTTATGTCAACTTGAGTAAGATGAAGAGAGTTAATTAACTTTAATATGTGAAGCTAATGATTTGAAGCAACTTGGTATGGATTTCCAAACGTGTACATGCAAGAAAATCGGTTTTATACCTAAATGTAAAATCGTGGAATTTTTCCAAATGCACTGCCGTTTGGCTTTATGCCAACTTGAGTAAGATAAATAAGGTTAATTAACTTTAATATGTGAAGCTAATGATTTGAAGCAAATTGATATAGATTTCTAAATATGAGCCTGCAAGAAAATCGGTTTTACACAAATGTAGAGTAATGGAATTTTTTCCAAATGCACTGCCGTTTATGGCTTTATGTCAACTTGAGTGAGATAAAGAAGGTTAATTAACTTTAATATGTGAAACTAATGATTTGAAGCAACTTGATATGGATTTCTAAATGCGTACATGCAAGAAAATCGGTTTTATACCTAAATGTAAAATTATGGAATTTTTTCCAAATTCAATGCCGTTATGGCTTTATGTCAACTTGAGTAAGATGAAGAAGGTTAATTAACTTTTATAGGTTAAGCTGGTGATTTGAAGCAGCTTGATATGGATTTCTAAATGCGTACATGCAAGAAAATCGGTTTTATACCTGAATGTAAAATTATGGAATTTTTTCCAAATGCACTGCCGTTATAGCTTTATGTCAACTTGAGTAAGATGAAGAAGGTTAATTAACTATAATATGTGAAGCTAATGATTTGAAGCAACCTGGTATGGATTTCTAAACGTGTACATGCAAGAAAATCGGTCTTGCACCTTAATGAAAAATTGCTGAATTTTTCCAAATACCTGTCGTTTTGGCTCTTTCTGTAAGATGAAGAAGGTTAATTAACTTTAATATGTTAAGCTAGTGATTTAAGGCAATTCGATGTGCATTTCTAAACGTGTACCTGCAAGAAAATCAATTTTATACAAATGTAAAGTAATGGAATTTTTTCAAAATGCACTGCCGTTATGGCTTTATGTCAACATGAGTAAGACGAAGAAAACTAGTTAACTTTAATATGTGAAGCTAATGATTTGAAGCAACTTGATATGTATTTCTAAACGTGTACATGCAAGAAAATCGGTTTTATACAAATGTAGAGTAATGGAATTTTTTCCAAATGCACTGCCGTTATGGCTTTATGTCAACTTCAGTAAGATGAAGAAGGTTAATAACTTTAATATGTTAAGCTGGTGATTTGAAGCAGCTTGTTATGGATTTCTAAATGCCTACATGCAAGAAAATCGGTTTTATACCTAAATGTAAAATTATGGAATTTTTTCCAAATGCACTACCGTTTTGGCTTAATGCCAACTTCTGTAAGATGAAGAAGGTTAATTAACTTGATTAAGTGACGTTAATGAGTTGAATCAACTCGATGTGGATTGCTAAATGTGTACACGCAGAAAGTCGGTCTTATGCCTAAATGTAAAATTGTGGAATTTTTCCAAATGCACTGCCGTTTCGGCTTTATGTCAACTTGAGAAAGATTAGGAAGGCTAATTAACTTTAATATGTGAAGCTAATGATTTGAAGCAACTTGTTTAGGATATCTAAATGCCTACATGCAAGAAAATCGGTTTTATACCTAAATGTAAAATTATGGAATTTTTTCCAAATGCACTGCCGTTATGGCTTTAAGTCAACTTGAGTAAGATGAAGAAGGTTAATGAAATTTAATGTGTTAAGCTAATGATTTAAGGCAATTCGATGTCAATTTCTAAATGTGTACCTGCAAGAATATCGATTTTATACAAATGTAAAGTAATGGAATTTTTTCCAAATGCACTGCCGTTATGGCTTTATGTCAACATGAGTAAGATGAAGAAGGTTAGTTAACTTTAATATGTTAAGCTAATGATTTGAAGCAGCTTGATGTGGATTTCTAAATGCGTACATGCAAGAAAATCGGTTTTATACCTAAATGTAAAATTATGGAATTTTTTCCAAATGCAATGCCGTTATGGCTTCATGTCATCTTGAGTAAGATTAAGAAGGTTAATTAACTTTAATATGTAAAGCTAATGATTTGAAGCAACTTGATATGGATTTCTAAATGCGTACATGCAAGAAAATCGGTTTTATACTCAAATGTAAAATTATGGAATTCTTTCAAAATGCACTGCCGTTATGTCTTTATGTCAACATGAGTAAGATGAAGAAGGTAAATTAACTTTAATATATGAAGTTAGCGATTTGACGCAACTTGATATGTATTTCTAAATGCGAATATGCAAGAAAATCGGTTTTATACCTAAATGTAAAATCGTGGAATTTTTCCAAATGCACTGCCGTTATGGCGTTATGTCAACTTGAGTCAGATGAAGAATGTTAATTAACTTGAATATGTTAAGCTAATGAATTGAAGCAACTTGATATGGATTTCTAAACGTGTACATGCAAGAAAATCGGTTTTATACCTAAATGTAAAATTGTGGAATTTTCCAAATGCAGTGCCGTTATGGCTTTATGTCAACTTGAGTAAGATGAAGAAGGTTAACTAACTTTAATATGTGAAGCTAATGATTTGAAGCAACTTGATATGGATTTTTAAGTGCGTACATTCAAGAAAATCGGTTTTATACCTAAATGTAAAATTATGGAATTTTTTCAAATGCACTGCCGTTATGGCTTTATGTCAACTTGTGTAGGATGAAGAAGGTTAATTAACTTTTATATGTTAAGCTAATGATTTAAGGCAATTCGATGTGGATTTCTAAACATGTACCTTCAGGAAAATCGGTTTTATACAAATGAAGGGTAATGGAATTTTTTCCAAATGCACTGTCGTTTATGGCTTTATGTCAACTTAAGTAAGATTAAGAAGGTTAATTAACTTTAATATGTGAAGCTAATGATTTGAAGCAACTTGATTTGGATTTTTAAGTGCGTACATTCAAGAAAATCGGTTTTATACCTAAATGTAAAATTATGGAATTTTTTCAAATGCACTGCCGTTATGGCTTTATGTCAACTTGTGTAGGATGAAGAAGGTTAATTAACTTTTATATGTTAAGCTAATGATTTAAGGCAATTCGATGTGGATTTCTAAACATGTACCTTCAGGAAAATCGGTTTTATACAAATGAAGGGTAATGGAATTTTTTCCAAATGCACTGTCGTTTATGGCTTTATGTCAACTTAAGTAAGATTAAGAAGGTTAATTAACTTTAATATGTGAAGCTAATGATTTGAAGCAACTTGATTTGGATTTCTAAATGTATACAATCAAGAAAATGGATTTAATACCCAAATGTAAAATTGTGGACTTTTTTTCCAAATGCACTACCGTTTCGGCTTTATGTCAACTTGAGAAAGATTAAGAAGGTTAATTAACTTTAATATGTGAAGCTAATGATTTGAAGCAACTTGATATAGATTTCTAAATATGAACCTGCAAGAAAATCGGTTTTATACAAATGTAGATTATAGGGTTTTTTTCCAAATTCATTGCCGTTATGGCTTTATGTCAACCTGAGTAAGATTAAGTAAGTTAATAAATTTTAATATGTGAAGCTTATGATTTGAAGCAACTTGATATGGATTTCTAAACGTGTACATGCAAGAAAACCGGTTTTATACCTAAATGTAACATTGTGGAATTTTCCAAATGCAGTGCCGTTATGGCTTTATGTCAATTGAGTAAGATGAAGAAGGTTAACTAACTTTAATATGTGAAGCTAATGATTTGAAGCAACTTGATATGGATTTTTAAATGCGTACATGCAAGAAAATCGGTTTTATACCTAAATGTAAAATTATTAAATTTTTTCAAATGCACTGCCGTTATGGTTTTATGTCAACTTGTGTAAGATGAAGAAGGTTAATTAACTTTTATATGTTAAGCTAATGATTTAAGGCAATTCGATGTGGATTTCTAAACGTGTACCTTCAAGAAAATCGGTTTTATACAAATGAAGAGTAATGGAATTTTTTCCAAATGCACTGCCGTTTATGGCTTTATGTCAACTTAAGTAAGATTAAGAAGGTTAATTAACTTTAATATGTGAAGCTAATGATTTGAAGCAACTTGATATGGATTTCTTAATGTATACAATCAAGCAAATGGATTTAATACCCAAATGTAAAATTGTGGACTTTTACCAAATGCACTGCCGTTATGGCTTTATGTCAACTTGAGTAAGATGAAGAAGGCTAGTTAACTTTAATATGTGAACCTAATGATTTGAGGCAACTTGTTATGGATTTCTAAACGTGTACATGCAAGAAAATCGGTTTTATACCTACATGTAAAATTGTGGAATTTTCCAAATGCACTGCCGTTATAGCTTTATGTCAACTTGAGTAAGATGAAGAAGGTTAATTAACTTTAATATGTGAAGCTAATGATTTGAAGCAACTTGGTATGGATTTCTAAACGTGCACATGCAAGAAAATCGGTCTTGCACTTAAATGAGAAATTGTTGAATTTTTCCAAATGCCCGTCGTTTTGGCTTTATGCCAAATTCTGTAAGATGAAGAAGGTTAATTAATTTAAATATGTTAAGCTAGTGATATAAGGCAATTCGATGTGGATTTCTAAACGTGTACCTGCAAGAAAATCGATTTTATACAAATGTAAAGTATTGGAATTTTTTCCAAATGCACTGCCGTTATGGCTTTATGTCAACATGAGTAAGATGAAGAAGGCTAGTTAACTTTAATATGTGAAGTTAATGATTTGAAGCAACTGCATATGTATTTCTAAATGTGTATATGCAAGAAAATCGGTTTTATACCCAAATGTAACATTGTGGACTTTTACCAAATACAGTGCCGTTATGGCTTTATCTCAACTTGAGTAAGATGAAGAAGGTAAATTAACCTTAATATATGAAGTTAGCGATTTGAGGCAGCTTGATATGTATTTCTAAATGCGAATATGCAAGAAAATCGGTATTATACAAATGTAGAGTAATGGAATTTTTTCCAAATGCACTGCCGTTTATGGCTTTATGTCAACTTTAGTAAGATTAAGAAGGTTAATTAACTTTAATATGTTAAGCTAATGATTTAAGGCAATTCGATGTGGATTTCTAAACGTGTACCTGCAAGAAAATCGGTTTTATACAAATGAAGATAATGAAATTTTTTCCAAATGCACTGCCGTTTATGGCTTTATGTCAACTTAAGTAAGATTAAGAAGGTTAATTAACTTTAATATGCGAAGCCTATGATTAAAAGCAACTTGATATGGATTTTTAAATGTATACAATCAAGAAAATGGATTTAATACCCAAATGTAAAATTGTGGACTTTTACCAAATGCACTGCCGTTATGGCTTTGTGTCAAATTGAGTAAGATGCAGAAGGCTAGTCAACTTTAATATGTGAAGCCTATGATTTGAAGCAACTTGGTATGGATTTCTAAACGTGTACATGCAAGAATATCGGTTTTATACCTAAATGTAAAATTGTATAATTTTCCAAATGCACTGCCGTTATGGCTTTATGTCAACATGAGTAAGATGAAGAAGGTTAATTAACTTTAATATGTGAAGCTAATGATTTGAAGCAACTTGGTATGGATTTCTAAACGTTCACATGCAAGAAAATCGGTCTTGCATTTAAATGAAAAATTGTTGAATTTTTCCAAATGCCTGTCGTTTTGGCTTTATGTCAACTTGAGTAAGATGAAGAAGGTTAATTAACTTTAATATGTGAAGCTAATGATTTGAAGCATCTTGATATGGATTTCTAAATGCGTACATGCAAGAAAATCGGTTTTATACCTAAATGTAAACTTATGGAATATTTCCAAATGCACTGCCGTTATGGCTTTATGTCAACTTGAGTAAGATGAAGAAGGTTAATTAACTTTAATATGTTAAGCTTATGATTTAAGGCAATTCGATGTGGATTTCTAAACGTGTACCTGCAAGAAAATCGGTTTTATACAAATGAAGATAATGAAATTTTTTCCAAATGCACTGCCGTTTATGGCTTTATGTCAACTTAAGTAAGATTAAGAAGGTTAATTAACTTTAATATGCGAAGCTTATGATTAAAAGCAGCTTGATATGGATTTTTAAATGTATACAATCAAGAAAATGGATTTAATACCCAAATGTAAAATTGTGGACTTTTACCAAATGCACTGGCGTTATGGCTTTATGTCAACTTGAGTAAGATGCAGAAGGTTAGTTAACTTTAATATGTGAAGCTAATGATATGAAGCAACTTGATATAGATTTCTAAATATGAACCTGCAAGAAAATCGGTTTTATACAAATGTAGAGTAATGGGTTTTTTTTCCAAATACACTGCGGTTTAAGGCTTTATGTCATCTTGAGTAAGATTAAGAAGGTTAATTAACTTTAATATGTGAAGCTATTGATTTGAAGCAATTTGATATGGATTCCTAAATGCGTACATGCAAGAAAATCGGTTTTATACCTAAATGTAAAATAATGGAATTTTTTCCAAATGCACTGCCGTTACGGCTTTATGTCAACTTGAGTAAGATGAAGAAGATTAATTAAATTTAATGTGTTAAGCTAATGATTTAAGGCAATTCGATGTGGATTTCTAAATGCGTACATGCAAGAAAATCGGTTTTATACCTAAATGTAAAATTATGGAATTTTTTCCAAATGTACTGCCGTTATGGCTTTATGTCAACTTGAGTAAGATTAAGAAGGTTAATTAACTTTAATATGTGAAGCTATCGATTTGAAGCAACTTGATATGGATTTCCAAATGCGTACATGCAAGAAAATCGATTTTATACAAATGTAAAGTAATGGAATGTTTTCCAAATGCACTGCCGTTATGGCCTTATGTCAACATGAGTAAGATGAAGAAGGTTAGTTAACTTTAATATGTCAAGCTAATGATTTGAAGTAACTTGATATGGATTTCAAAATGCGTACATGCAAGAAAATCGGTTTTATACCTAAATGTAAAATTATGGAATTTTTTCCAAATGCACTGCCGTTATGGCTTTATGTCAACTTGAGTAAGATGAAGAAGGTCAGTTAACTTTAATATGTCAAGCTAATGATTTGAAGCAACTTGATATGGATTTCAAAATGCGTACATGCAAGAAAATCGGTTTTATACCTAAATGTAAAATTATGGAATTTTTTCCAAATGCACTGCCGTTATGGCTTTATGTCAACTTGAGTAAGATTAAGAAGGTTAATTAACTTTAATGTGTGAAGCTATTGATTCGAAGCAACTTGATATGGATTTCTAAATGCGTACATGCAAGAAAATTGATTTTATAAAAATGTAAAGTAATTGAATGTTTTCCAAATACACTGCGGTTTAAGGCTTTATGTCATCTTGAGTAAGATTAAGAAGGTAAATTAACTTTAATATGTGAAGCTAATGATTTGAAGCAACTTGATATGGATTTCTAAATGTCTACATGAAAGAAAATCGGTTATATACCTAAATGTAAAATTGTGTAATTTTTCCAAATGCACTGTCGTTTTGGCTTTATGCCAACTTCAGTAAGATGAAGGAGGTTAATTAACTTTAATATGTGAAGCTAATGACTTTAAGCAACTTGATGTGGATTTCTAAATGGCTACATGCAAGAAAATCGGTTTTATACCTAAATGTAAAATTATGGAATTTTTTCCAAATGCACTGCGTTTGGCTTATGTCAACTTGAGTAAGATGAAGAAGATTAATTAACTTTAATATGTGAAGCTAATGATTTGAAGAAACTTGATATGGATTTCAAAATGCGTACATGCAAGAAAATCGGTCTTATGCCTAAATGTAAAATTGTGGAATTTTTCCAAATGCACTGCCGTTTCGGCTTTATGTCAACATGAGTAAGACGAAGAAAGCTAGTTAACTTTAATATGTCAAGCTAATGATTTGAAGCAACTTGATATGGATTTCAAAATGCGTACATGCAAGAAAATCGGTTTTATACCTAAATGTAAAATTATGGATTTTTTTTCAAATGCACTGCCGTTATGGCTTTATGTCAACTTGAGTAAGATGAAGAAGGTTAATTAACTTTAATAGGTTAAGCTGGTGATTTGAAGCAGCTTGATATGGATTTCTAAACGTTCACATGCAAGAAAATCGGTCTTGCATTTAAATAAAAAATTGTTGAATTTTTCCAAATGCCTGTCGTTTTGGCTTTATGTCAACTTGAGTAAGATGAAGAAGGTTAATTAACTTTAATATGTGAAGCTAATGATTTGAAGCAACTTGGTATGGATTTCTAGACGGGCACATGCAAGAAAATCGGTCTTGCACTTAAACGAAAAATTGTTGAATTTTTCCAAATGCCCGTCGTTTTGGCTTTATGCCAAATTCTATAAGATGAAGAGGGTTAATTAACTTAAATATGTTAAGCTAGTGATTTAAGGCATTTCGATGTGGATTCCTAACGTGAACCTGCAAGAAAATCGATTTTATACAAATGTAAAGTAATGGAATTTTTTCCAAATGCACTGCCGTTATGGCTTTATGTCAACATGAGTAAGATGAAGAAGGTTAGTTAACTTTAATATGTGAAGTTAATGATTTGAAGCAACTTCATATGTATTTCTAAATGTGTATATACAAGAAAATGGTTTTAATACCCAAATGTAAAATTGTGGACTTTTACCAAATACAGTGCCGTTATGGCTTTATCTCAACTTGAGTAAGATGAAGAAGGTAAATTAACTTTAATATATGAAGTTAGCGATTTGACGCAGCCTGATATGTTTTTCTAAATGCGAATATGCAAGAAAATCGGTTTTATACAAATGTAGAGTAATGAAATTTTTTCCAAATGCACTGCCGTTTATGGCTTTATGTCAACTTTAGTAAGATTAAGAAGGTTAATTAACTTTAATATGTGAAGCTAATGATTTGAAGCAACTTGATATGGATTTCTAAATGCGTACATGCAAGAAAATCGGTTTTATACCTAAATGTAAAATTATGGAATATTTCCAAATGCACTGCCGTTATGGCTTTATGTCAACTTGAGTAAGATGAAGGAGGTTAATTAACTTTAATATGTTAAGCTAATGATTTAAGGCAATTCGATGTGGATTTCTAAACGTGTACCTGCAAGAAAATCGGTTTTATACAAATGAAGATAATGAAATTTTTTCCAAATGCACTGCCGTTTATGGCTTTATGTCAACTTAAGTAAGATTAAGAAGCTTAATTAACTTTAATATGTGAAGCTAATGATTAAAAGCAACTTGATATGGATTTCTAAATGTTTATACGCAAGAAAATGGATTTAATACCCAAATGTAAAATTGAGGACTTTTACCAAATGCACTGCCGTTATGGCTTTATGTCAACTTGAGTAAGATGCAGAAGGCTAGTCAACTTTAATATGTGAAGCTAATGACTTGAAGCAATTAGGTATGGATTTCTAAACGTGTACATGCAAGAAAATCGGTTTTATACCTAAATGTAAAATTGTGGAATTTTCCAAATGCACTGCCGTTATGGCTTTATGTCAACATGAGTAAGATGAAGAAGGTAAATTAACTTTAATATGTGAAGCTAATGATTTGAAGCAACTTGGTATGGATTTCTAAACGTTCACATGCAAGAAAATCGGTCTTGCACTTAAATGAGAAATTGTTGAATTTTTCCAAATGCCTGTCGTTTTGGCTTTATGTCAACTTGAGTAAGGTGAAGAAGGTTAATTAACTTTAATATGTGAAGCTAATGATTTGAAGCAACTTGGAATGGATTTCTAAACGTGCACATGCAAGAAAATCGGTCTTGCACTTAAACGAAAAATTGTTGAATTTTTCCAAATGCCCGTCGTTTTGGCTTTATGCCAAATTCTATAAGATGAAGAGGGTTAATTAACTTAAATATGTTAAGCTAGTGATTTAAGGCAATTCGTTGTGGATTCCTAACGTGAACCTGCAAGAAAATCGATTTTATACAAATGTAAAGTAATGGAATTTTTTCCAAATGCACTGCCGTTATGGCTTTATGTCAACATGAGTAAGATGAAGAAGGTTAGTTAACTTTGATATGTGAAGTTAATGATTTGAAGCAACTTCATATGTATTTCTAAATGTGTATATACAAGAAAATGGGTATAATACCCAAATGTAAAATTGTGGACTTTTACCAAATACACTGCCGTTATGGCTTTATGTCAACATGAGTAAGATGAAGAAGGTTAGTTAACTTTAATATGTGAAGCTAATGATTTGAAGCAACTTGATATGGATTCTTAAACGTGTACATGCAAGAAAATCGGTTTTATACAAATGTAGAGTAATGGGTTTTTTTCCAAATACACTGCGGTTTAAGGCTTTATGTCATCTTGAGTAAGATTAAGAAGGTTAATTAATTTTAATATGTGAAGCTAATGATTTGAAACAACTTGATATGGATTTCTAAATGCGTACCTGCAAGAAAATCGGTTTTATACCTAAATGTAAAATTATGGAATTTTTTCCAAATGCAATGCCCTTATGGCTTTATATCAACTTGAGTAAGATGAAGAAGGTTAATTAACTTGAATATGTTAAGCTAATGATTTAAGGCAATCCGGTGTGGATTTCTAAACGTGTACATGCAAGAAAATCGGTTTTATACCTAAATGTAAAATTGTGGAATTTTCCAAATGCAGTGCCATTATGGCTTTATGTCAACTTGAGTAAGATGAAGAAGGTTAATTAACTTTAATATGTGAAGGTGATGATTTGAAGCAACTTCATATGGATTTTTAAATGCGTACATGCAAGAAAATCGGTTTTATACCTAAATGTAAAATTATGGAATTTTTCCAAATGCACTGCCGTTATGGCTTTATGTCAACTTGAGTAAGATAAAGAAGGTTAATTAACTTTAATATGTTAAGCTAATGATTTAAAGCAATTCGATGTGGATTTCTAAACGTGTACCTTCAAGAAAATCGGTTTTATACAAATAAAGAGAATGGAATTTTTTCCAAATGCACTGCCGTTTATGGCTTTATGTCAACTTAAGTAAGATTAAGAAGGTTAGTTAACTTTAATATGTGAAACTAATGATTTGAAGCAACTTGATATGGATTTTTAAATGCGTATATGCAAGAAAATCGGTTTTATACCTAAATGTAAAATTATGGAATTTTTTCCAAATGCACTGCCCTTATGGCTTTATATCAACTTGAGTAAGATGAAGAAGGTTAATTAACTTTAATATGTTAAGCTAATGATTTAAGGCAATTCGATGTGGATTTCTAAACGTGTACCTGCAAGAAAATCGGTTTTATACAAATGAAGATAATGAAATTTTTTCCAAATGCACTGCCGTTTATGGCTTTATGTCAACTTAAGTAAGATTAAGAAGGTTAATTAACTTTAATATGCGAAGCTTATGATTAAAAGCAGCTTGATATGGATTTTTAAATGTATACAATCAAGAAAATGGATTTAATACCCAAATGTAAAATTGTGGACTTTTACCAAATGCACTGGCGTTATGGCTTTATGTCAACTTGAGTAAGATGCAGAAGGTTAGTTAACTTTAATATGTGAAGCTAATGATATGAAGCAACTTGATATAGATTTCTAAATATGAACCTGCAAGAAAATCGGTTTTATACAAATGTAGAGTAATGGGTTTTTTTTCCAAATACACTGCGGTTTAAGGCTTTATGTCATCTTGAGTAAGATTAAGAAGGTTAATTAACTTTAATATGTGAAGCTATTGATTTGAAGCAATTTGATATGGATTCCTAAATGCGTACATGCAAGAAAATCGGTTTTATACCTAAATGTAAAATTATGGAATTTTTTCCAAATGCACTGCCGTTACGGCTTTATGTCAACTTGAGTAAGATGAAGAAGATTAATTAAATTTAATGTGTTAAGCTAATGATTTAAGGCAATTCGATGTGGATTTCTAAATGCGTACATGCAAGAAAATCGGTTTTATACCTAAATGTAAAATCATGGAATTTTTTCCAAATGCACTAGCGTTATGGCTTTATGTCAACTTGTAAGATGAAGAAGGTTAATTAACTTTAATATGTTAAGCTAATGATTTAAAGCAATTCGATGTGGATTTCCAAACGTGTACCTGCAACAAAATCGGTTTTATACAAATGAAGAGTAATGGAATTTTTTCCAAATGCACTGCCGTTTATGGCTTTATGTCAACTTGAGTAAGATTAAGAAGGTTAATTAACTTTAATAGGTTAAGCTGGTGATTTGAAGCAGCTTGATATGGATTTCTAAATGCGTACATGCAAGAAAATCGGTTTTATACCTAAATGTAAAATTATGGAATTTTTTTCAAATGCACTGCCGTTATGGCTTTATGTCAACTTGAGTAAGATGAAGAAGGTTAATTAACTTGAATATGTTAAGCTAATGATTTAAGGCAATTCGGTGTGGATTTTAAAACGTGTACATGCAAGAAAATCGGTTTTATACCTAAATGTAAAATTGTGGAATTTTCCAAATGCACTGCCGTTATGGCTTTATGTCACCATGAGTAAGATGAAGAAGGTTAATTAACTTTAATATGTGAACCTAATGATTTGAAGCAACTTGCTATGGATTTCTAAACGTTCACATGCAAGAAAATCGGTCTTGCACTTAAATAAAAAATTGTTGAATTTTTCCAAATGCCTGTCGTTTTGGCTTTATGTCAACTTGAGTAAGATGAAGAAGGTTAATTAACTTTAATATGTGAAGCTAATGATTTGAAGCAAACTGGTATGGATTTATGAATGTGTACATGCAAGAAAATCGGTCTTGCACCTTAATGGAAACTTGTTGAATTTTTCCAAATGCCTGTCGTTTTGGCTTTATGTAAAATTCGGTAAGATGAAGAAGGTTAATTAACTTGAATATGTTAAGCTAATGATTTAAGGCAATTCGATGTGGATTTCTACATGTGTACCTGCAAGAAAATCGGTTTTTTACAAATGTAGAGTAATGGAATTTTTTCCAGATTCATTGCCGTTATGGCTTTATGTAACCGGAGTAAGATTAAGAAGGTTAATTAACTTTAATATGTGAAGCTAATGATTTGAAGCAATTTGATATGGATTTCAAAATGCTTACATGCAAGAAAATCGGTTTTATACCTAAATGTAAAAATATGGAATTTTTTCTAAATGCACTGCCGTTATGGCTTTATGTCAACTTGAGTAAGATGAAGAAGGTTAACTAACTTTGATATGTGAAGTTAATGATTTGAAGCAACTTGATATGGATTTCTAAACGTGCACATGCAAGAAAATTGGTTTTATACCTAAATGTAAAATTGTGGACTTTTACCAAATACACTGCCGTTATGGCTTTATCTCAACGTGAGTAATACGAAGAAGGTAAATTTACTTTAATATATGACGTTAGCGATTTGACGCAACTTGATATGTATTTCTAAATGCGAATATGCAAGAAAATCGGTTTTATACCCAAATGTAAAATCGTGGAATTTTTCCAAATGCACTGCCGTTTTGGCTTTATGCCAACTTGAGTAAGATGAATAAGGTTAATTAACTTTATTATATGTGAAGCTAATGATTTGAAGCAACTTGATATAGGTTTCTAAATATGAACCTGCAAGAAAATCGGTTTTATACAAATGTAGAGTAATGGAATTTTTTCCAAATGCACTGCCGTTTATGGCTTTATGTCAACCTGAGTAAGATTAAGAAGGTTAATTAACTTTAATATGTGAAGCTAATGATTTGAAGCAACTTGATATAGATTTCTAAATATGAACCTGCGAGAAAATCGGTTTTTTACAAATGTAGAGTATTGGATTTTTTTCCAAATGCACTGCCGTTAATGGCTTTATTTCAACTTGAGTAAGATTAAGAAGGTTAGTTAACTTAAATATGTGAAGCTAATGATTTGAAGTAACTTGATATGGATTTCTAAATGCGTACTAGAAGAAAATCGGTTTATTACCCATATGTAAAATTGTCGACTTTTACCAAATACACTGCCGTAATGGCTTTATCTCAACTTGAGTAAGATGAAGAAGGTTAATTAACTTTAATATGTTAAGCTAGTGATTTAAGGCAATTCGGTGTGGATTTCTAAACGTGTACCTGCAAGAAAATCGATTTTATACAAATGTAGAATAATGGAATTTTTTCCAAATGCATTGCCGTTATACCTTTATGTCAACATGAGTAAGACGAAGAAAGCTAGTTAACTTTAATATTTGAAGCTAGTGATTTGAAGCAACTTGATATGTATTTCTAAACGTGTACATGCAAGAAAATCGGTTTTATACCTAAATGTTAAATTGTGGAATTTTTCAAATACACTGCCGTTTTGGTTTTATGCCAACTTCAGTAAGATGAAGAAGGTTAGTTAACTTGAATAAGTTAAGCCAATGATTTGAAGAAACTTGATATGGATTTCTAAATGTTTATATGCAAGCAAATATGTTTTATACCTAAATGTAAAATTGTGGAATTTTTCCAAATGCACTGCAGTTTTGGCTAAATGCCAACTTCTGTAAGATGAAGAAGGTTAATTAACTTGAATAAGTGACGTTAATGAGTTGAATCAACTCGATGTGGATTGCTAAACGTGTACACGCAGAAAGTCGATTGTATGCCTAAATGTAAAATTGTGGAATTTTTCCAAATGCACAGCCGTTTCGGCTTTATGTCAACATGAGTAAGACGAAGAAAGCTAGTTAACTTTAATAGCTAATGAAGCTAATGTTTTGAAGCAACTTGAGATGTATTTCTAAATGCGTACATGCAACAAAATCGGTTTTATACCTAAATGTAAAATTATGGAAATTTTTCCAAATGCACTGCCGTTATGGCATTATGTCAACTTGAGTAAGATGAAGAAGGTTCACTAACTTTAATATGTGAAGCTAATGATTTGAAGCAACTTGATATGGATTTCTAAATGCGTACATGCAAGAAAATCGGTTTTATACCTAAATGTAAAATTATGGAATTTTTTCCAAATGCAATGCCGTTATGGCTTTATGTCAACTTGAGTAAGATGAAGAAGGTTAGTTAACTTTAATAGGTTAAGCTAATGATTTGAAGCAACTTGATATAGATTTTTAAATATGAACCTGCAAGAAAATCGGTTTTACTCAAATGTAGAGTAATGGAATTTTTTCCAAATGCACTGCCGTTATGGCTTTATGTCAACTTGAGTAAGATGAAGAAAGTTAATTAACTTTAATATGTGAAGCTAACGATTTGAAGCAACTTGATATAGATTTCTAAATATGAACCTGCAAGAAAATCGGTTTTACACAAATGTAGAGTAATGGAATTTTTTCCAAATGCACTGCCGTTATGGCTTTATGTCAACTTGAGTAAGATGAAGAGAGTTAATTAACTTTAATATGTGAAGCTAATGATTTGAAGCAACTTGGTATGGATTTCCAAACGTGTACATGCAAGAAAATCGGTTTTATACCTAAATGTAAAATCGTGGAATTTTTCCAAATGCACTGCCGTTTGGCTTTATGCCAACTTGAGTAAGATAAATAAGGTTAATTAACTTTAATATGTGAAGCTAATGATTTGAAGCAAATTGATATAGATTTCTAAATATGAGCCTGCAAGAAAATCGGTTTTACACAAATGTAGAGTAATGGAATTTTTTCCAAATGCACTGCCGTTTATGGCTTTATGTCAACTTGAGTGAGATAAAGAAGGTTAATTAACTTTAATATGTGAAACTAATGATTTGAAGCAACTTGATATGGATTTCTAAATGCGTACATGCAAGAAAATCGGTTTTATACCTAAATGTAAAATTATGGAATTTTTTCCAAATTCAATGCCGTTATGGCTTTATGTCAACTTGAGTAAGATGAAGAAGGTTAATTAACTTTTATAGGTTAAGCTGGTGATTTGAAGCAGCTTGATATGGATTTCTAAATGCGTACATGCAAGAAAATCGGTTTTATACCTGAATGTAAAATTATGGAATTTTTTCCAAATGCACTGCCGTTATAGCTTTATGTCAACTTGAGTAAGATGAAGAAGGTTAATTAACTATAATATGTGAAGCTAATGATTTGAAGCAACCTGGTATGGATTTCTAAACGTGTACATGCAAGAAAATCGGTCTTGCACCTTAATGAAAAATTGCTGAATTTTTCCAAATACCTGTCGTTTTGGCTCTTTCTGTAAGATGAAGAAGGTTAATTAACTTTAATATGTTAAGCTAGTGATTTAAGGCAATTCGATGTGCATTTCTAAACGTGTACCTGCAAGAAAATCAATTTTATACAAATGTAAAGTAATGGAATTTTTTCAAAATGCACTGCCGTTATGGCTTTATGTCAACATGAGTAAGACGAAGAAAACTAGTTAACTTTAATATGTGAAGCTAATGATTTGAAGCAACTTGATATGTATTTCTAAACGTGTACATGCAAGAAAATCGGTTTTATACAAATGTAGAGTAATGGAATTTTTTCCAAATGCACTGCCGTTATGGCTTTATGTCAACTTCAGTAAGATGAAGAAGGTTAATAACTTTAATATGTTAAGCTGGTGATTTGAAGCAGCTTGTTATGGATTTCTAAATGCCTACATGCAAGAAAATCGGTTTTATACCTAAATGTAAAATTATGGAATTTTTTCCAAATGCACTACCGTTTTGGCTTAATGCCAACTTCTGTAAGATGAAGAAGGTTAATTAACTTGAATAAGTGACGTTAATGAGTTGAATCAACTCGATGTGGATTGCTAAATGTGTACACGCAGAAAGTCGGTCTTATGCCTAAATGTAAAATTGTGGAATTTTTCCAAATGCACTGCCGTTTCGGCTTTATGTCAACTTGAGAAAGATTAGGAAGGCTAATTAACTTTAATATGTGAAGCTAATGATTTGAAGCAACTTGTTTAGGATATCTAAATGCCTACATGCAAGAAAATCGGTTTTATACCTAAATGTAAAATTATGGAATTTTTTCCAAATGCACTGCCGTTATGGCTTTAAGTCAACTTGAGTAAGATGAAGAAGGTTAATAAAATTTAATGTGTTAAGCTAATGATTTAAGGCAATTCGATGTGGATTTCTAAATGTGTACCTGCAAGAATATCGATTTTATACAAATGTAAAGTAATGGAATTTTTTCCAAATGCACTGCCGTTATGGCTTTATGTCAACATGAGTAAGATGAAGAAGGTTAGTTAACTTTAATATGTTAAGCTAATGATTTGAAGCAGCTTGATGTGGATTTCTAAATGCGTACATGCAAGAAAATCGGTTTTATACCTAAATGTAAAATTATGGAATTTTTTCCAAATGCAATGCCGTTATGGCTTCATGTCATCTTGAGTAAGATTAAGAAGGTTAATTAACTTTAATATGTAAAGCTAATGATTTGAAGCAACTTGATATGGATTTCTAAATGCGTACATGCAAGAAAATCGGTTTTATACTCAAATGTAAAATTATGGAATTCTTTCAAAATGCACTGCCGTTATGTCTTTATGTCAACATGAGTAAGATGAAGAAGGTAAATTAACTTTAATATATGAAGTTAGCGATTTGACGCAACTTGATATGTATTTCTAAATGCGAATATGCAAGAAAATCGGTTTTATACCTAAATGTAAAATCGTGGAATTTTTCCAAATGCACTGCCGTTATGGCGTTATGTCAACTTGAGTCAGATGAAGAATGTTAATTAACTTGAATATGTTAAGCTAATGAATTGAAGCAACTTGATATGGATTTCTAAACGTGTACATGCAAGAAAATCGGTTTTATACCTAAATGTAAAATTGTGGAATTTTCCAAATGCAGTGCCGTTATGGCTTTATGTCAACTTGAGTAAGATGAAGAAGGTTAACTAACTTTAATATGTGAAGCTAATGATTTGAAGCAACTTGATATGGATTTTTAAGTGCGTACATTCAAGAAAATCGGTTTTATACCTAAATGTAAAATTATGGAATTTTTTCAAATGCACTGCCGTTATGGCTTTATGTCAACTTGTGTAGGATGAAGAAGGTTAATTAACTTTTATATGTTAAGCTAATGATTTAAGGCAATTCGATGTGGATTTCTAAACATGTACCTTCAGGAAAATCGGTTTTATACAAATGAAGGGTAATGGAATTTTTTCCAAATGCACTGTCGTTTATGGCTTTATGTCAACTTAAGTAAGATTAAGAAGGTTAATTAACTTTAATATGTGAAGCTAATGATTTGAAGCAACTTGATTTGGATTTCTAAATGTATACAATCAAGAAAATGGATTTAATACCCAAATGTAAAATTGTGGACTTTTACCAAATGCACTGCCGTTATGGCTTTATGTTAACTTAAGTAAGATGAAGAGGGCTAGTTAACTTTAATATGTGAAGCTAATGATTTGAAGCAACTTGATATAGATTTCTAAATATGAACCTGCAAGAAAATCGGTTTTATACAAATGTAGATTATAGGGTTTTTTTCCAAATTCATTGCCGTTATGGCTTTATGTCAACCTGAGTAAGATTAAGTAAGTTAATAAATTTTAATATGTGAAGCTTATGATTTGAAGCAACTTGATATGGATTTCTAAACGTGTACATGCAAGAAAACCGGTTTTATACCTAAATGTAACATTGTGGAATTTTCCAAATGCAGTGCCGTTATGGCTTTATGTCAATTGAGTAAGATGAAGAAGGTTAACTAACTTTAATATGTGAAGCTAATGATTTGAAGCAACTTGATATGGATTTTTAAATGCGTACATGCAAGAAAATCGGTTTTATACCTAAATGTAAAATTATTAAATTTTTTCAAATGCACTGCCGTTATGGTTTTATGTCAACTTGTGTAAGATGAAGAAGGTTAATTAACTTTTATATGTTAAGCTAATGATTTAAGGCAATTCGATGTGGATTTCTAAACGTGTACCTTCAAGAAAATCGGTTTTATACAAATGAAGAGTAATGGAATTTTTTCCAAATGCACTGCCGTTTATGGCTTTATGTCAACTTAAGTAAGATTAAGAAGGTTAATTAACTTTAATATGTGAAGCTAATGATTTGAAGCAACTTGATATGGATTTCTAAATGTATACAATCAAGAAAATGGATTTAATACCCAAATGTAAAATTGTGGACTTTTACCAAATGCACTGCCGTTATGGCTTTATGTCAACTTGAGTAAGATGAAGAAGGCTAGTTAACTTTAATATGTGAAGCTAATGATTTGAGGCAACTTGTTATGGATTTCTAAACGTGTACATGCAAGAAAATCGGTATTATACCTAAATGTAAAATTGTGGAATTTTCCAAATGCACTGCCGTTAGAGCTTTATGTCAACTTGAGTAAGATGAAGAAGGTTAATTAACTTTAATATGTGAAGCTAATGATTTGAAGCAACTTGGTATGGATTTCTAAACGTGCACATGCAAGAAAATCGGTCTTGCACTTAAATGAGAAATTGTTGAATTTTTCCAAATGCCCGTCGTTTTGGCTTTATGCCAAATTCTGTAAGATGAAGAAGGTTAATTAATTTAAATATGTTAAGCTAGTGATATAAGGCAATTCGATGTGGATTTCTAAACGTGTACCTGCAAGAAAATCGATTTTATACAAATGTAAAGTATTGGAATTTTTTCCAAATGCACTGCCGTTATGGCTTTATGTCAACATGAGTAAGATGAAGAAGGCTAGTTAACTTTAATATGTGAAGTTAATGATTTGAAGCAACTGCATATGTATTTCTAAATGTGTATATGCAAGAAAATCGGTTTTATACCCAAATGTAACATTGTGGACTTTTACCAAATACAGTGCCGTTATGGCTTTATCTCAACTTGAGTAAGATGAAGAAGGTAAATTAACCTTAATATATGAAGTTAGCGATTTGAGGCAGCTTGATATGTATTTCTAAATGCGAATATGCAAGAAAATCGGTATTATACAAATGTAGAGTAATGGAATTTTTTCCAAATGCACTGCCGTTTATGGCTTTATGTCAACTTTAGTAAGATTAAGAAGGTTAATTAACTTTAATATGTTAAGCTAATGATTTAAGGCAATTCGATGTGGATTTCTAAACGTGTACCTGCAAGAAAATCGGTTTTATACAAATGAAGATAATGAAATTTTTTCCAAATGCACTGCCGTTTATGGCTTTATGTCAACTTAAGTAAGATTAAGAAGGTTAATTAACTTTAATATGCGAAGCCTATGATTAAAAGCAACTTGATATGGATTTTTAAATGTATACAATCAAGAAAATGGATTTAATACCCAAATGTAAAATTGTGGACTTTTACCAAATGCACTGCCGTTATGGCTTTGTGTCAAATTGAGTAAGATGCAGAAGGCTAGTCAACTTTAATATGTGAAGCCTATGATTTGAAGCAACTTGGTATGGATTTCTAAACGTGTACATGCAAGAATATCGGTTTTATACCTAAATGTAAAATTGTATAATTTTCCAAATGCACTGCCGTTATGGCTTTATGTCAACATGAGTAAGATGAAGAAGGTTAATTAACTTTAATATGTGAAGCTAATGATTTGAAGCAACTTGGTATGGATTTCTAAACGTTCACATGCAAGAAAATCGGTCTTGCATTTAAATGAAAAATTGTTGAATTTTTCCAAATGCCTGTCGTTTTGGCTTTATGTCAACTTGAGTAAGA
>NW_024394821.1:0-1370 GCF_016617805.1 Bactrocera tryoni
TATAAAGTCGATATTCTTCTTTATACACATTTGGCAATCGATATTGAGTTTCTTCAAATCATCTCCTTCACTTATTTAAGTTAATTAACCTTCTTTATCTTACTGAAGTGGATATAAAGCCATAACGGCAGTGCATTTGGAAGAATTCCGCTTTCTTATATTTAGGTATAAACTCGATATTTTTGTATATACACACTTAGCAATCGATATTGAGTTTCTTCAAATCGTTTTTTTCACTTATTTAAGTTAATTAACTTTCTTCATCTTACTGAAGTGGATATAACGCCATAACGGCAGTGCATTTGGAAGTATTCCACCTTCTTATATTCATATATAAAGTCGATATTCTTGTATATACACATTAAGCAAGCGATATTGAGTTTCTTCAAATCATTTCCTTCACTTATTTTTGTAATTAACCTTCTTCATTTTACTGATGTGGATATAAAGCGGTGCATTTGGAAGAATTCCTCCTTCTTATATTTAGGTATAAAGTCGATATTCTCGTATACACACATTTAGCAATCGATATTGAGTTTCTTCAAATCATTTACTTCACTTATTTAAGTTAATTAACCTTCTTCATCTTACCGAAGTGGATATAACGCGACAACAGCAGTGCATTTGGAAGAATTCCACCTTCTTATATTTAGGTACAAAGTCGATATTCTTCTATATACACATTTATCAATCGATTTTGAGTTTCTTCATATTATTTCCTTCAGTTATTTAGATAAATTAACCTTCTTCATCTTACTGAAGTTGATATAAAACCATAACGGCAGTGCATTTAGAAGAATTCTACCTTATTGTGTTCATATATAAAGCCGATTGTCTTGTGTGTACACATTTAGCAATCGATATTGACTTTCTTCGAATCATTTCCTTCACTTATTTAAGTTAATTAACCTTCTTCATCTTACTGAATTAGATACAAAGCCATAACGGCAGTGCATTTGGAAGAATTCTACCTTCCTATGTTTAGGTATAAAGTCGATATTCTTGTATATACACATCTAGCAATCGATATTGAGTTTCTTCCAATCATTTACTTCACTTATTTAAGTTAATTAACATTCTTCGTCTTACTGAAGTGGATATAACGCCATAACGGCAGAGCATTTGGAAGAATTCCACCTTCTTATATTTAGGAATAAAGTCGATATTCTTCTATATACACATTTATCAATCGATTTTGAGTTTCTTCATATTATTTCCTTCAGTTATTTAAGTAAATTAACCTTCTTCATCTTACTGAATTTGATATAAAACCATAACGGCAGTGCATTTGGAAGAATTTCACCTTCTTATGTTTAGGTATAAAGTCGATATTCTTGTATGTACACATCTAGCAATCGATATTGAGTTTC
>NW_024394822.1:0-5758 GCF_016617805.1 Bactrocera tryoni
CAGAATCTTACATTTAGGTATAAAAGCGATTTTCTTGCATGTACACATTTAGAAATCCATATCAATTTGCCTCAAGTCATTAGCTTTACATATTAAAGTTAATTAACCTTCTTCATCTTACTGAAGTTTGCATTAAGCCTAAACGGCAGCGCATTTAGAAAATTCCAGAACTTTACATTTAGGTATAAAACCGATTTTCTTGCATGTACACATTTAAAAATCCATTTGAGGTTTCTTCAAATCATTAGCTTCACACATTAAAGTTAATTAACCTTCTTCATCTTACTGAAGTTGTATAAAGCCATAACGGCAGTGCATTTGGAAAAAATTCCACAAATTTTCTTTTAGGTATAAAACCGATTTTCTTGCATGTACACATTTAGATATCCATATCAAGTTGCTCCAAATCATTAACTTATCATATTAAAATTAACTGACCTTCTTCATCTTACAAAATTTGGGACAAAGCCAAAACGGCAGTGCATTTGGAAAAACTCCACAATTTTACATTTTGGTATTAAACCGATTTTCTTGCATGTACACATTTAGAAATCCACATCAAGTTTCTTCAAATCTTTAGATTGACATATTAAAGTTAATTCATCTTCTTCATCTTACTGAAGTTGGCATAAAGCCAAAACGGCAGTGTATTTGGAAAAATTTCAGAACTATACATTTAGGTATAAAACCGATTTTCTTGCATGTACACATTTAGAAATTCATATGAGGTTTCTTCAAATCATCAGCTTCACACACTAAAGTTTATTAACCTTCTTCATCTTACTGAAGTTGGCATAAAGCCATAACGGCAGTGCATTTGGAAAAAATTCCACAATTTTTCATTTAAGTATAAAACCGATTTTCTTGGATGTACACATTTAGAAATCCATATCAAGGTGCTTCAAATCGTTAACTTCATATATTAAAGTTAATTTACCTTCTTCATCTTACAGATGTTGGCATAAAGCCAAAACAGCAGTGCATCTGAAAAATTCCACAATTTTTCGTTTAGGTATAAAACCGATTTTCTTGCATGTACACATTTAGAAATCCATAACAAGTTGCTCCAAATCGTTAACGTCACATATTCAAGATCACTTACCTTCGTCATCTTACAGATGTTGGCATAAAGCCAAAACAGCAGTGCATTTGGAAAATTCCACAATTTTTCATTTAGGTATAAAACCGATTTTCTTGCATGTACACATTTAGAAATCCATTTCAAGTTGCTTCATATCATTAACGTCACATATTCAAGTTAACTAACCTTCGTCATCTTACAGATGTTGGCATAAAGCCAAAACAGCAGTGCATTTGGAAAAATTCCACAATTTTTCATTTAGGTATAAAACCGATTTTCTCACTTGTACGCATTTAGAAATCCATGTCAAGTTGCTTCAAATCATTAGCTTACATATTCATGTTAATTAACCTTCTTCATCTTAGTGAAATGCATTTGGAAAAAATTCCATAATTTTACATTTAAGTATAAAACCGATTTTCTTGCATGTACACATTTAGAAATCCATATAAAGTTGCTTCAAATCGTTAGCTTCACACATTAAAGTTAATTAACCTACTTCATCTTACTGAAGTTGGCATAAAGCCAAAACGGCAGTGCTTTGCGAAAATTTCAGAATCTTACATTTAGGTATAAAAGCGATTTTCTTGCATGTACAAATTTAGAAATCCATGTCAAGTTGCTTCAAATCGTTAGCTTCACATATTAAAGTTAATTAACCTTCTTCATCTTACTGAAGTGTGCATAAAGCCAAAACGGCAGTGCATTTGGAAAATTACGTAATTTTACATTAAGGAAAAAAACCGATTTTCTTGCATGTACATATTTAGAAATCCACATCAAGTTGCTTCAAATCTTTAGATTGACATATTAAAGTTAATTTATCTTCTTTATCTTACTGAAGTTGGCATAAAGCCAAAACGGCAGTGCATTTAGAAAAATTCCAGAACTTTACATTTTGGTATAAACCGATTTTCTTGCATGTGCACATTTAGAAATCCATATCAAGTTGCTTCAAATCGTTAACGTCACATATTCAAGATAACTAACCTTCGTCATCTTGCAGATGTTGGCATAAAGCCAAAACAGCAGTGCATTTGGAAAATTCTACAATTTTTCATTTAGGTATAAAACCAATTTTCTTGCATGTACACATTTAGAAATCCATATCAAGTTGCTTCATATCATTAACGTCACATATTCACGTTAACTAACCTTCGTCATCTTACAGATGTTGGCATAAAGCCAAAACAGCAGTGCATTTGGAAAATTCCACAATTTTTCATTTAGGTATAAAACCGATTTTCTTGCATATACACATTTAGAAATAAATATCAAGTTGCTTCAAATCGTTAACGTCACATATTCAAGATAACTAACCTTCGTCATCTTGCAGATGTGGGCATTAAGCCAAAACAGCAGTGCATTTGGAAAAATTCCACAATTTTTCATTTAGGTATAAAAGCGATTTTCTTGCATGTACAAATTTAGAAATCCATGTCAAGTTGCTACAAATCATTAGCTTCACATATTAAAGTTAATTAACCTTCTTCATCTTACTGAAGTGTGCATAAAGCCATAACGGCAGTGAATTTGGAAATTTCCAGAACTTTACATTTAGGTATAAAACCGATTTTCTTGCATGTACACATTTAGAAATCCATATCAAGTTGCTTCAAATCGTTAACGTCACATATTCAAGATAACTAACCTTCGTCATCTTGCAGATGTTGGCATAAAGCCAAAACAGCAGTGCATTTGGAAAATTCCACAATTTTACATTTTGGTATTAAACCGATTTTCTTGCATGTACACATTTAGAAATCCACATCAAGTTTCTTCAAATCTTTAGCTTGACATATTAAAGTTAATTCATCATCTTCATCTTACAGAAGGTTGCATAAAGCCAAAATGGCAGTGCATTTGGAAAAATTCCAGAACTATACATTTAGGTATAAAACCGATTTTCTTGCATGTACACATTTAGAAATCCATATCAAGTTGCTACAAATCATTAGCTTCACATATTAAAGTTAATTAACCTTCTTCATCTTACTGAAGTGTGCATAAAGCCATAACGGCAGTGAATTTGGAAAATTCCATAATTTTACATTTAAGTATAAAACCGATTTTCTTGCATGTACACATTTAGAAATCCATATAAAGTTGCTTCAAATCGTTAGCTTCACACATTAAAGTTAATTAACCTACTTCATCTTACTGAAGTTGGCATAAAGCCAAAACGGCAGTGCTTTGCGAAAATTTCAGAATCTTACATTTAGGTATAAAAGCGATTTTCTTGCATGTACAAATTTAGAAATCCATGTCAAGTTGCTTCAAATCATTAGCTTCACATATTAAAGTTAATTAACCTTCTTCATCTTACTGAAGTGTGCATAAAGCCAAAACGGCAGTGCATTTGGAAAATTCCGTAATTTTACATTAAGGAAAAAAACCGATTTTCTTGCATGTACATATTTAGAAATCCATATCAAGTTGCTTCAAATCTTTAGATTGACATATTAAAGTTAATTTACCTTCTTCATCTTACAGAAGTTGGCATAAAGCAAAAACGGCAGTGCATTTGGAAAAATTCCAGAAATTTACATTTTGGTATAAACCGATTTTCTTGCATGTACACATTTAGAAATCCATATCAAGTTGCTTCAAATCGTTAACTTCACATATTCAAGATAACTAACCTTCGTCATCTTGCAGATGTTGGCATAAAGCCAAAACAGCAGTGCATTTGGAAAATTCCACAATTTTACATTTTGGTATTAAACCGATTTTCTTGCATGTACACATTTAGAAATCCACATCAAGTTTCTTCAAATCTTTAGCTTGACATATTAAAGTTAATTCATCTTCTTCATCTTACAGAAGGTTGCATAAAGCCAAAATGGCAGTGCATTTGGAAAAATTCCAGAACTATACATTTAGGTATAAAACCGATTTTCTTGCATGTACACATTTAGAAATCCATATCAATTTGCCTCAAGTCATTAGCTTTACATATTAAAGTTAATTAACCTTCTTCGTCTTACTGAAGTTTGCATAAAGCTTAAACGGCAGCGCATTTAGAAAATTCCAGAACTTTACATTTAGGTATAAAACTGATTTTCTTGCATGTACACATTTAAAAATCCATTTGAGGTTTCTTCAAATCATTAGCTTTACACATTAAAGTTAATTAACCTTCTTCATCTTACTGAAGTTGGCATAAAGCCAAAACGGCAGTGCTTTGCGAAAATTCCAGAACTTTACATTTAGGTATAAAAGTGATTTTCTTGCATGTACACATTTAGAAAATCATTAGCTTCACATATTAAAGTTGATTAACCTTCTTCATCTTATTGAAGTTGGCATAAAGCCATAACGGCAGTGCATTTGGAAAAATTCCTCAATTTTTCAATCAAGTATAAAACTGATTTTTTTGGATGTACACATTTAGAAATCCATATCAAGTTGCTTAAAATCGTTAACTTCATATATTAAAGTTAATTTACCTTTTTCATATTACAGAAGTTGGCATAAAGCCATAACGGCAGTGCATTTGGAAAAAATTCCACAATTTTTCTTTTAGGTATAAAACCGACTTTCTTGCATGTACACATTTAGATATACATATCAAGTTGCTCCAAATCATTAGCTTATCATATTAAAATTAACTGACCTTCTTCATCTTACAAAATTTGGGATAAAGCCAAAACGGCAGTGCATTTGGAAAAACTCCACAATTTTACAGTTTGGTATTAAACCGATTTTCTTGCATGTACACATTTAGAAATCCACATCAAGTTTCTTCAAATCTTTAGCTTGACATATTAAAGTTAATTCATCTTCTTCATCTTACTGAAGTTGGCATAAAGCCAAAACGGCAGTGTATTTGGAAAAATTTCAGAACTATACATTTAGGTATAAAACCGATTTTCTTGCATGTACACATTTAGAAATTCATATGAGGTTTCTTCAAATCATTAGCTTCACACACTAAAGTTGATTAACCTTCTTCATCTTACTGAAGTTGGCATAAAGCCATAACGGCAGAGCATTTGGAAAAATTCCACAATTTTTCATTTAAGTATAAAACCGATTTTCTTGGATGTACACATTTAGAAATCCATATCAAGGTGCTTCAAATCGTTAACTTCATATATTAAAGTTAATTTACCTTCTTCATCTTACAGATGTTGGCATAAAGCCAAAACGGCAGTGCATCTGAAAAATTCCACAATTTTTCGTTTAGGTATAAAACCGATTTTCTTGCATGTACACATTTAGAAATCCATAACAAGTTGCTCCAAATCGTTAACGTCACATATTCAAGATCACTTACCTTCGTCATCTTACAGATGTTGGCATAAAGCCAAAACAGCAGTGCATTTGGAAAATTCCACAATTTTTCATTTAGGTATAAAACCGATTTTCTTGCATGTACACATTTAGAAATCCATTTCAAGTTGCTTCATATCATTAACGTCACATATTCAAGTTAACTAACCTTCGTCATCTTACAGATGTTGGCATAAAGCCAAAACAGCAGTGCATTTTGAAAAATTCCACAATTTTTCATTTAGGTATAAAACCGATTTTCTCACTTGTACAAATTTAGAAATCCATGTCAAGTTGCTTCAAATCATTAGCTTCACATATTAAAGTTAATTAACCCTCTTCATCTTACTGAAGTGTGCATAAAGCCAAAACGGCAGTGCATTTGGAAAATTCCGTAATTTT
>NW_024394823.1:0-1548 GCF_016617805.1 Bactrocera tryoni
CTAAAGTATTTGACCTAGGTGGGTCAGATAAATTGCGCCGGTTAGGTAATTTCAAGAGCTTTCAGCAAATGTATAATATGCCCCCCAAGGCCCTACCGGGGACGTGGCAATAGGCGAAAATGTGTTGTTATCATTTCCCCAATTTTTTTCATTACAGTTGGAGGGGTATGGAGCCTGGGGGGGATCAAAACCATTTTGCGAGTTAGTTCACCCCAAGGGCTTTCAGGAAAACCCTCAATCTCACCTCTATCCAAACCAGGGGTGTGGCGATAACGTTTACAAAAAATGTAACAATTTGAGAAAATTTACATTTTGTCTTAACCTTTAAAACGCTCTAGCGGCTAAAGTATTTGACCCAGGTGGGTCAAGTAAATTGCACCGGTTAGGTAATTTCAAGACCTTTCAGGAGTGGAAATCAGGGAACGTGGCAATAGGTGAAAAAGTGTTGCGACAATATAGGTAAATTTATATGTAATTTGCACAACGTTTACAAAAAATGTAACAATTTGAGAAAAATTACATTTTTTCTTAACTTTAAAAACGCTCTAGTGGCTAAAGTATTTGACCTAGGTGGGTCAAATAAACGCCTGCTAGGTAATTTCAAGAGCTTTCAGGAAATGTTTAATTTGCCCCCCAAGGCCCCACCGGGGGCGTGGCAATAGGCGAAAATTGGTTGTTATCATTTACCCACATTTTTTCACTACAGTTTAAGGGGTATGGGGCCGGGGGGGATCAAAACCATTTTGCAAGTTAGTTCACCTCAAGGGCTTTCAGGGAAGCCCTTAATTTCCCCCTTATCCCTACCAGGGGCGTGTCAATAACGTTTACAAAAAATGTAACAATTTGAGAAAATTTACATTTCTTCTTAACCTTAAAAACGCTCTAGCGGCTAAAGTATTTGACCTAGGTGGGTCACATAAACTGCGCCGGTTAGGTAATTTCAAGAGCTTTCAGGAAATGTATAATTTGCCCCCAAGGCCCCGTTGGGGCGTGGCAATAGGTGAAAAAGGATTGCGACAATATAGGTAAATTTATATGTAATTTGCACAAAAACGGGAATCAAATAATAACGGTAACTATGTGATTCATGTAACTGCAGGTGTGTGCGTTACATACATATATAAATCACTGATAAGAAATGAACAGGTGAACACCATGTCCCCCCTTTGGGGGGGTATGGGGCCGGGTGGGATCAAAACCATTTTGCGGGTTAGTTCACCTCAAGGGCTTTCAGGGAAGCCCTCAATCTCCCCTCTATCCCTGCCAGGGGCGTGTCGATAACGTTTACAAAAAATGTAACAATGTGAGAAAATTTACATTTTGTCTTAACATTTAAAACGCTCTAGCGGCTAAAGTATTTGACCTAGGTGGGTCAGATAAATTGCGCCGGTTAGGTAATTTCAAGACCTTTCAGGAATGGAAATCAGGGGGCGTGGCAATAGGTGAAAAAGTGTTGCGACAATATAGGTAAATTTATATGTAATTTGCACAACGTTTACAAAAAATGTAACAATTTGAGAAAAATGACATTTTTTCTTAACTTTAAAA
>NW_024394824.1:0-10828 GCF_016617805.1 Bactrocera tryoni
CATTTAGCAATCGATATTGAGTTGCTTCAAATCATTTACTTCACTTATTTTAGTTAATTAACCTTCTTTATCCTACTGAAGTTTACATAAAGCCATAACGGCAGTGCATTTGGAAGAATTCCACAATCTTATATTAAGGTATAAAGTCGATTTTCTTGTATATACACATTTAGCAATCGATTTTGAGTTGCTGCAAATCATTTACTTCAATTATTTTAGTTAATTAACCTTCTTCATCTTACTGAAGAAGAATTCCACAATCTTATATTTAGACATAAAGTCGATTTTCTTGTATATGCACATTTAGCAATCGATATTGAGTTGCTCCAAATCATACATAAGTTTAACATATTTAAGTTTATTAACCTTCTTCATATTACTGAAGTTGACATAAAGCCATAACTGTAGTGCATTTGGAAGAATTCCACCATCTTATATTAAGGTATAAAGTCGATTTTCTTGTATATTCACTTTTAGCAATCGATAGTGAGTTGCTCCAAATCATTAATTAAACATATTTAAGTTAAGTAACCTTCTTCACCATAGTAAAGTGGACATAAAGCCGTAACGGCAGTGCAATTGGAAGAATTCCACAATCTTTTATTAAGGTATAAATTCGATTTTCTTGTACATACACACTTAGGAATCGACATTGAGTTGCTTCAAATCATTAGTTTAACATATTTAAGTTAATTACCCTTCTTCAGCTTACTGAAGTTGACATAAAGCCATGACGGCAGTGCATTTGGAAGAAGTCCACACTCTTTTATTAAGGTTTTAAGTCGATTTTCTTGTATATGCACATTTAGCAATCGATATTGGGTTGCTGCAAATCATTAACTTAACATATTTAAGTTAATTAACCTTCTTCATCTTACTGAAGTGGACATAAAGACATAAGGGCAGTGCATTTGGAAGAATTCCACAATCTTATGTTTTGGTATAAAATCGATTTTCTTGTATATACACAATTAGCAATCGATATTGAGTTGCTGCAAATTATTTACTTCACTTATTTAAGTTAATTAACCTTCTTCATATTACTCAAGTTGACATAAAGGCCATAACGGCAGTGCATTTGGAAGAATTCCACAATCTTATATTAAGGTATAAAGTGGAATTTCGTGTGTATGCACATTTAGCAATCGATATTGTGTTGCTGCAAATCATTAGCTTAACAAACTTAAGTTAATTATTCTTCTTCAGCTTACTGAAGTTGACATAAGGCCATAACGGCTGTGCATTTGGAAGAATTTCATAATCTTATATTAAGCTATAAAGCCGATTTTCTTGTATATACACATTTAGCAATCGGTACATTCTTCATCTTACTGAAGTGGACATAAGAAGCTTCTAAAGTCGGCAATTACCCGGAGCAAAAAGACATGTTTTGAGAAGCTCTGTAAAGAAGCAAACATTGACCCTTGGTGAACTGCTTACAAAATCTGTATGTCAAGATTTAAAAATAAGCAGCAGCAACCGAAAGATGCAATTTTTATGGGAAAAGTCGTCGAAACATTATTCCCGAAACACGACCAGATTTCATATGGCAAGCGACAAAACGAAGCTGCAGAGTCACCCCCTTTAGTCACAGAAGAAGAGCTCCTGGCCATAGCAAAGAAAATAAAAAACAACAAAGCACCTGGATTAGATGGCATACCTAATAGAGCTTTGAAGGAAGCTGTTAGCTCAAAACCTCAACTGTTTGCTAAAATGTACAAAGCTTGTATAAAGGAAGAGGTATTCGCCGACTCGTGGAAAGTACAACGTGTGGTTCTGCTCCCAAAACCAAAGAAACCACCTGAAGAACCTTCATCGTACCGACCTTTGTGTATGCTCGACACAATGGGTAAGGTGTACGAAAGTATAATACGAAACCGCTTGGAGTTAGTAATCCAGAAAGCCGGCGGACTATCAGAGAGACAATACGGCTTTATAAAAAAGAGATCTACAATTGACGCACTACGAGAAGTTGTCGATACTGCGAAAAGTGCAGTAAGTGGGAAAAGATGGATAGGTGGCACGAAAAAGTACTGCGCACTGATCACCCTGGATGTCAAGAATGCGTTCAACACGGCAAAATGGGCTCACATAATCGAAGCCCTGGAAAAAATTCGCGCCCCAGAATACCTCATAAACATTAAAACGAGTTATTTTAAAAATAGAAGGCTTATTTATGATACGAACGAAGGAGCCAAGAGCTACTCTATCTCGAATGGAGTACCCCAAGGGCCATTGTTAGACCCGCTGTTATGGAACCTCATGTATGCCGTGGTGCTAAGAAGGCAGCAACCAAAAGTTGTGAAACTAATAGCATATGCGGACGATCTCATGGTGGTAGCAGTGGCAAAACAATTAGTCGACCTAAGAAGCAAATGTAATGAGTGCGTAAATGATCTACGGCACTGGTTCTCTTCTGTGAGTCTGGAACTGGCGGAGCAAAAAACTGAAGTTTTATTTATAAGCACCAGAAAGGTAGAGGAACAAATAGAGCTCACCATAGGGGAGTGCGAGATTACTTTGCAGAAGCAGGTGAAGTATCTGGGGGTAATATTAGATTCTAAACTAAAATTCAAAGAACACCTGGAGTATTCCTCCAGTAAAGCAAACAAAATTTAAAATGCACTATCGAGAATGATAACCAATACAGGCTGTGTGCGTTCCAGCCGGCGATTCTTAATAGCGAAAGCAATGAGTTCCGTAATACTGTACGCAGCACCAGTATGGATACAGGCAATGAATATAAAAGCGTATGCTAAACAAATAATTGCAGTGCATAGGCTTTCTGCAATTCGAGTAATAAGTGCTTTCCGGACTACATCAACTGACGCTGCTGAAGTATTAGCCAGCATGCTGCCCATTGACATCCAAGGAGATGAACTCGAGCGTTTATATCATCTATCAGTGCCTAAAACAGTATCGGCAAAGACAGAGGAGAGGAACAAGAGCATTAAAATGTGGCAGGAGCGGTGGAATTCCTCATCCAAAGGGCGTTGGACCCACCGACTTATACCGGACATCCACTCTTGGATTGATAGACGACATGGGGACTTAGACTTTTATCTGACCCAAATACTTAATGGACATGGGTGCTTTAGAAGTTACCTTTTCAGATTCCACAATGACATTAGTCCGAACTGTCCGACGTGTACAGAGCATATAGAAGACTCTGGACATGTATTATTTTATTGCCCTAGATTTTCAAATCCAAGGGAAAAACTAAAAACCACACTCGGTGGTAGTTTTACAGTCGATAATTTAACGACACCCATGTGTCAGTCGACTGATAAATGGAAAGCTGTCAGCGAAGCGTCAGCATCCATAAAGACAAAACTGAGACTTTTTGAACAAATTAGGCATCCGTCAGTCCGCGCGATACAGGAGACTTAAATGTCCTGTCCCTCCCACGAAGTAATACTTAATCGGTGGTCCCGTGGGAGAGTCCTGAGTTGGGAGTAGGTTAGATTTAGCGGATTAAAGTTCCGCACTCCGGCTTTGGATGTTTCCCAGTACTATACAAAAAAAAACAAAAAAAAGTGGACATAAAGCAATAACGGCAGTGCATTTGGAAGAATTCCACAAACCTATATTAAGGTATAAAGTCGATTTTCTTGTATATACATACTTAGGAATCGATATTGAGTTTCTTCAAATCATTAATTTAACATATTTAAGTTAATTATCCTTCTTCAGCTTACTGAAGTTGACATAAAGCCATAACGGCAGTGCATTTGGAAAAATTCCACAATCTTATATTAAGGTACAAAGTCGATTTTCTTGTATATACACATTAAGCAATCGACATTGAGTTGCTTCAAGCAATTAGTTTAACAAATTTAAGTTAATAAACCTTCTTCATCTTACTGAAGTGGACATAAAGCCATAACGGCAGCGCATTTGGAAGAATTCCACATCCTTATATTAAGGCATAAAGTCGATTTTCTTGTATATACAAATTTGGCAATCGATATTGAGTTGCTGCAAATAATTACTTTATCATATTTAAGTTAATTTACCTTCTTCATCTTACTGAAGTGGACATAAAGCCATAACGGCTGTGCATTTGGAAGTATTCCACAATCTTATATTATGGTATAAATTCGATTTTCTTGTATATACACATTTAGGAATCGATATTGAGTTGCTTCAAATCATTAGTTTAAAATACTTAAGTTAATTATTCTTCCTCAGCTTACTGAAGTTGACATAAGGCCATAACGGCTGTGCATTTGGAAGAATTTCATAATCTTATATTAAGCTATAAAGTCGATTTTCTTGTATATACACATTTAGCAATCGATATTGAGTTTCTTCAAATCATTAATTTAACATATTTAAGTTAATTATCCTTCTTCAGCTTACTGAAGTTGACATAAAGCCATAACGGCAGTGCATTTGGAAAAATTCCACAATCTTATATTAAGGTACAAAGTCGATTTTCTTGTATATACACATTAAGCAATCGACATTGAGTTGCTTCAAGCAATTAGTTTAACAAATTTAAGTTAATAAACCTTCTTCATCTTACTGAAGTGGACATAAAGCCATAACGGCAGCGCATTTGGAAGAATTCCACATCCTTATATTAAGGTATAAAGTCGATTTTCTTGTATATACAAATTTGGCAATCGATATTGAGTTGCTGCAAATAATTACTTTAACATATTTAAGTTAATTTACCTTCTTCATCTTACTGAAGTTGACAAAAGGCCATAACGGCTGTGCATTTGGAAGAATTTCATAACCTTATATTAAGGTACAAAGTCGATTTTCTTGTATATACACATTAAGCAATCGACATTGAGTTGCTTCAAACAATTAGTTTAACAAATTTAAGTTAATAAACCTTCTTCATCTTACTGAAGTGGATATAAAGCCATAACGGCAGCGCATTTGGAAGAATTCCACATCCTTATATTAAGGTATAAAGTCGATTTTCTTGTATATACAAATTTGGCAATCGATATTGAGTTGCTGCAAATAATTACTTTAACATATTTAAGTTAATTTACCTTCTTCATCTTACTGAAGTTGACATAAGGCCATAACGGCAGTGCATTTGGAAGAATTTCATAATCTTATATTAAGCTATAAAGTCGATTTTCTTGTATATACACATTTAGCAATCGATATTGAGTTTCTTCAAATCATTAATTTAACATATTTAAGTTAATTATCCTTCTTCAGCTTACTGAAGTTGACATAAAGCCATAACGGCAGTGCATTTGGAAAAATTCCACAATCTTATATTAAGGTATAAATTCGATTTTCTTGTATATACACATTTAGGAATCGATATTGAGTTGCTTCAAATCATTAGTTAAACATATTCAAGTTAATTTACCTTCTTCATCTTACTAAGGTGGACATAATTCCATAACGGCAGTGCATTTGGAAGAATTTCACAATCCTGTATTATGGTATAAAGTCGATTTTCTTGTATATACACTCTTTGGAATCGACATTGAGTTTCTTCAAATTATTTACTTCACTTATTTGAGTTAATTATCCTTCTTCAGCTTACTGAACTTGACATTAGCCCATAACGGCAGCGCATTTTGAAGAATTCCACATCCTTATATTAAGGTATAAAGTCGATTTTCTTGTATATACACATTTAGCAATCGATATTGAGTTGCTGCAAATCATCAATTTAACATATTTAAGTTAATTAACCTTCTTCATATTACTGAAGTTGACATAAAGCCATAACGGCAGTGCATTTGGAAGTATTCCACAATCTTGTATTAAGGTATAAAGTCGATTTTCTTGTATATACACATTTAGCAATCGATAGTGAGTTGCTCCAAATCATAAGTTTAACATATTTAAGTTAATAAATAGACCTTCTACATTTTACTGAAGTGGACATAAAGCCGCAACGGCAGTGCAATTGGGAGAAATCCACAATCTTATATTAAGGTATAAATTCGATTTTCTTGTATGTATACTCTTTGGAATCGATATTGGGTTTCTTCAAATCATTTACTTCACTTATTTAAGTTAATTAACGTTCTTTATCTTGCTGAAGTTGACATAAAGCCATAACGGCAGTGCATTTGGAAGAATTCCACAATCTTATATATAGATATAAAGTCAATTTTCTTGTACATACACATTTAGCAATCGATGTTGAGTTGCTTCAAATCATTAATTTAACATATTTAAATTAATTAACCTTCTTCATCTTACTGAATTGGACATAAAGCCATAACGGCAGCGCATTTGGAAGAGTTCCACATTCTTATATGAAGGTATAAAGTCGATTTTCTTGTATATACACAGTTAGCAATCGATGTTGAGTTGCTTCAAATCATTAATTTAACATATTTAAGTTAATTAACCTTCTTCATCTTACTGAATTGGACAAGAAGCCATAACGGCAGCGCATTTGGAAGAATTCCACATTTTTATATTAAGATATAAAGACGATTTTCTTGTATATGCACACTTGGGAATCGATATTGAGTGTCTTCAAACCATTAGTTTAACATATTTAAGTTAATTAACCTTCTTCATCTTACTTAAGTTCACATAAAGCCATAACGGCAGTGCATGTGGAAGAATTCCTCATCCTTATATTAAGGTATAACGTCGATTTTCTTGTATATACAAATTTAGCAATCGATATTGAGTTGCTTCAAATCATTAATTTAACATATTTAAGTTAATTCACCTTCTTCACGTTACAGAAGTGGACATAAAGCCATAACGGCTGTGCATTTGGAAGTATTCCACAATCTTATATTAAAACATAAAGTTGATTTTCTTGTATATACAAATTTAGCAATCGATAGTGAGTTTTACCAAATCATTAATTCAACATATTTAAGTTAATTAACCTTGCTCATATTACTGAAGTGGACATAAAGCCATAACGGCAGTGCATTTGGGAGAATTCCACAATGCTATGTTAGGGTATAAAGTCGATTTTCTTGTACATGCACATTTAGCAATCGATATTGAGTTGCTGCAAATCATTAATTTAACATATTTAAGTTAATTAACCTTCTTAATCTTACTGAAGTGGACATAAAGCCATAACGGCAGCGCATTTGGAAGAATTCCACATTTTTATATTAAGATATAAAGACGATTTTCTTGTATATGCACACTTGGGAATCGATATTGGGTTTCTTCAAATAATTAGTTAAACATATTTCAGTTAATTAACCTTCCTCAACTTACTGAAGTTGACATAAAGCCATAACGGCAGTGCATTTGGAACAATTCTACAATCTTATATTTAGATATAAAGTCGATTTTCTTGTATGTACACTCTTTGGAATCGATATTGAGTTTCTTCAAATCATTTACTTCACTTATTAACATTCTTCATCTTGCTGAAGTTGACATAAAGCCATAACGGCAGCGCATTTGGAATAATTTCACATTTTTATATTAAGGTATAAAGACGATTTTCTTGTATATAAAAACTTAGGAATCCATATTTGGTTTCTTCAAATCATTAGTTAAACATATTTAAGTTAATTAACCTTCCTCAACTTACTGAAGTTGACATAAAGCTATAACGGCAGTGCATTTGGAAGAATTCTACAATCTTATATTTAGATATAAAAGTCGATTTTCTTGTATGTCCACTCTTTGGAATCGATATTGGGTTTCTTCGAATCATTTACTTCACTTATTTAAGTTAATTAACATTCTTTATCTTGCTGAAGTTGACATAGAGCCATAACGGCAGTGCATTTGGAAGAATTCCACAATCTTATATATAGATATAAAGTCAATTTTCTTGTATATACACATTTAGCAATCGATGTTGAGTTGCTTCAAATTATTAATTTAACATATTTAAATTAATTAACCTTCTTCATCTTACTGAATTGGACATAAAGCCATAACGGCAGCGCATTTGGAAGAGTTCCACATCCTTATATGAAGGTATAAAGTCGATTTTCTTGTATAAACACATCTAGGAATCGATATTGAGTTTCTTCAAATCACTAGTTAAACATATTTAAGTTAATTAACCCTCCTCATCTTACTGAAGTTGACATAAAGCCATAAAGGCAGTACATTTGGAAGAATTCCACAATCTTATATTTAGATATAAACTCGATTTTCTTGTATAAACACATCTAGGAATCGATATTGACTTTTTCAAATCATTTTTTTCACATATTTAAGTTAATTAACCTTGTTCATATTACTGAAGTGGACATAAAGCCATAACGGCAGCGCATTTGGAAGAATTCTACATCCTTATATTAAGGTATAAAGTCGATTTTCTTGTCTGTACACATTTAGCTATCGCTACTGAATTGCGTTAAATTATTTGCTTCACTTATTTAAGTTAATTAACCTTGTTCATATTACTGAAGTGGACATAAAGCCATAACGGCAGTGCATTTGGGAGAAATCCGCAATCTTATATTAAGGTATAAAGTCGATTTTCTTGTATATACACATTTGGCAATCGATATTGAGTTGCTTCAAACCATTAATTTAACATATTTAAGTTAATTAACCTTGTTCATCTTACTGAAGTGGACATAAAGCCACAACAGCAGCGCATTTGGCAGAATTCCATATCCTTATATTAAGGTATAAAGTCGATTTTCTTGTATATACACATTTGGCAATCGTTATTGAGTTGCGTCAAATTATTTACTTCACTTATTTAAGTTAATTAACCTTCTTCATCTTACTGAAGTGGACATACAGCCATAACGGCAGAGCATTTGAAAGAATTCCACAAACTTATATTAAGATATAAAGTCGATTTTCTTGTATATACACATTTATCGATATTAAATTGCTCCAAATCATAAGTTTGACATATTAAAGTTAATAAATAAACCTTCTACATTTTACTGAAGTGGACATAAAGCCATAACGGCAGTGCATTTGGGAGAAATCCACAATCTTATATTAAGGTATAAAGTCGATTTTCTTGTATATACACATTTAACAATCGATATTGAGTTGCTTCAAACCATTAATTTAACATATTTAAGTTAATTAACATTCTTCATCTTACTGAAGTGGACATAAAGCCACAACGGCAGCGCATTTGGCAGAATTCCATATCCTTATATTAAGGTACAAAGTCGATTTTCTTGTATATACACATTTGGCATTCGCTATTGAGTTGCGTCAAATTATTTACTTCACTCATTTAAGTTAATTAACCTTCTTCATCTTACTGAAGTGGACATAAAGCCATAACGGCAGAGCATTTGGAAGAATTCCACAAGCTTTTGTTAAGGTTTAAAGTCGATTTTCTTGCATATACACCTTTAGCAATCGATATTGAGTGTCTCCAAATCATACATAAGTTTAACCTACTTAAGTTGATTAACCTTGTTCATATTACTAAAGTGGACGTGAAGCCATAACGGCAGTGCATTTGGGAGAACTTCACAATGCTATGTTAGGGTATAAAGTCTATTTTCTTGTATATACACATTTAGCAATCGATGTTGAGTTGCTTCAAATCATTAATTTAACATATTTAAGTTAATTAACCTTCTTCATCTTGCAGAAGTGGACATAAAGCCATAAAGGCAGCGCATTTGGAAGAATTCCACATCCTTATATTAAGGTATAAAGTCGATTTTCTTGTCTATACACATTTGGCAATCGCTATTGAGTTGCGTTAAATTATTTTCTTCACTTATTTAAGTTAATTAACCTTCTTCATCTTACTAAAGTGGACATAAAGCCATAACGGCAGCGCATTCGGAAGAATTCCACATCCTTATATTAAGGTATAAAGTCGATTTTCTTGTCTATACACATTTGGCAATCGCTATTGAGTTGCGTTAAATTATTTTCTTCACTTTTTTAATTTAATTAACCTTGTTCATATTACTGAAGTGGACATAAAGCCATAACGGCAGTGCATTTGAAAGAAATCCACAATCTTATATATAGATATAAAGTCGATTTTCTAGTATATACACATTTAGTAATCGATGTTGAGTTGCTTCAAATCAATAATTCAACATATTTAAGTTAACTAACCTTCTTCATCTTACTGAAGTGGACATAAGGCCATAACGGCAGCGCATTTGAAAGAATTCCACATACTTATATTAAGGTATAAAGTCGATTATCTTGTATATGCACATTCGGCAATCGCTATTGAATTGCGTCAAATTATTTACCTCACTTATTTAAGTTAGTTAACCTTCTTCATCTTACTGAAGTTGACATAAAGCCATAACGGCAGAGCATTTGGAAGAATTCCACAAACTTATATTAAGGTTTAAAATCGATTTTCTTGTATATACACATTTAGCAATTGATACTGAGCTGCTGCAAATCATTAATTTAACATATTTAAGTTAATTAACCTTCTTCATCTTACTGAAGTTGACATAAAGCCATAACGGCAGCGCATTTGAAAGAATTCTACATATTTATATTAAGGTATAAAGTCGATTTTCTTGTATATACACATTTGGCAATCGATATTGAGTTGCTTCAAATTATTTCCTTCACTTATTTAAGTTAATTAACCTTCTTTATATTACTGAAGTGGACATAAAGCCATTACGGCAGCGCATTTGGAAGAATTCTACATCCTTATATTAAGGTATAAAGTCGAGTTTCTTGTACATACACATTTGGCAGTCGATATTGAGTTGCTTCAAATTATTTCCTTCACTTATTTAAGTTAATTAACCTTCTTCATATTACTGAAGTGGACATATTGCCATAACGGCAGCGCATTTGGAAGAATTCCACATCCTTATATTAAGGTATAAAGTCGATTTTCTTGTATATACACATTTGGCAATCGATATTGAGTTTCTGCAAATCAATTATTTAATGTATTTAAGAATTAGCCTTCTTCATC
>NW_024394825.1:0-1686 GCF_016617805.1 Bactrocera tryoni
AAGATTGTGGAATCCTTCCAAATGTACCGCCGTTATGGATTTGTGTCAACTTCAGTAAGATGAAGAATGGTAGCTTACTTAAATATGTTCAATTAATGATTTGAAGCATCTCAATATTGATAGATAAGTGAGTATCTTACAAGAAAATCGACTTTATACCCAAGCGAAAGATTGTGGAATCCTTCCAAATGCACCGCCGTTATGGATTTGTGTCAACTTCAGTAAGATGAAGAATGCTTTCCAACTTAAATATGTTCAATTAATGATCTGAAGCAGCTCAATATCGATTGCTTAATGTGTATTTACAAGAAAATCGATTTTGTATCTAAGTATAAGCTTGTGGAATTCTTCCAAATGCACTGCCGTTATGGTTTTATGTCAACTTCAGTAATATGAAGAAGGTTAATTATCTTAAATATGTGAAGTTAATGATTTGAAGCAACTCAACATCGATTGCTAAATGAGTATGTTACAAGAAAATCGACTTTATACCCAAGCTAAAGATTGTGGAATCCTTCCAAATGCACCGCCGTTATGGATTTGTGTCAACTTCAGTAAGAGGAAGAATGCTAGCTTACTTAAATATGTTCAATTAATGATTTGAAGCATCTCAATATTGATAGATAAGTGAGTATCTTACAAGAAAATCGACTTTATACCTAAACAAAATATTGTGGAACTCTTCCAAATGCACTGCCGTAATGGCTTTACGTCAACTTCAGTAATATGAAAAGTTTAATTATCTTAAATATGTGAAGTTAATGATTTGAAGCAACTCAACATTGATTGCTAAATGAGTATGTTACAAGAAAATCGACTTTATACCCAAGCGAAAGATTCTGGAATCCTTCCAAATGCACCGCCGTTATGGATTTGTGTCAACTTCAGTAAGATGAAAAATGCTAACTAACTTAAATATGTGAAGTTAATGATTTGAAGCAGCTCAATATCGATTGCTAAATGTGTATATACTAGAAAATCGAATTTGTATCTAAATATAAGATTGTGGAATTCTTCCAAATGCACTGCCGTTATGGCTTTACGTAAACCTCAGTAAGATGAAAAAGTTAATTCACTTAAATATGTTCAATTAATGATTTGAAGCAGCTCAATATCGATTGCTTAATGTGTATATACAAGAAAATCGATTTTGTATCTAAATATAAGATTGTGGAATTCTTCCAAATGCACTGCCGTAATGGCTTTACGTAAACTTCAGTAAGATGAAAAGGTTAATTCACTTAAATATGTGAAGTTAATGATTTGAAGCAACTGAACATCGATTGCTAAATGTGTATATACAAGAAAATCGATTTTGTATCTAAATATAAGATTGTGGAATTCTTCCAAATGCACTGCCGTAATGGCTTTACGTCAACTTCAGTAAGATGAAGAATGCTTTCCAACTTAAATATGTTCAATGAATGATCTGAAGCAGCTCAATATCGATTGCTTAATGTGTATATACAAGAAAATCGATTTTGTATCTAAGTATAAGCTTGTGGAATTCTTCCAAATGCACTGCCGTTATGGTTTTATGTCAACTTAGGTAAAATGAAAAAGGTTAATTAACTTAAATATGTGAAGTTAATGATTTGAAGCAACTCAACATCGATTGCTAAATGAGTATGTTAAAAGAAAATCGACTTTATACCCAAGCGAAAGATTGTGGAATCCTTCCAAATG
>NW_024394826.1:0-1797 GCF_016617805.1 Bactrocera tryoni
AAATTGCACCGGTTAGATAATTTAAAGGGCTTTAAGAAATATTCTCAGCATATTCTTTACCCCTACCAGGAGCGTGGCAATAGTGTTCACAAACAAATGTATTTTTTTGAGAAAATCACATTTTTGTTTCAACCTTGTATACGCTCTAGCGGCTAAAGTATTCGACGTAAGTGGGTCAAATAAATTACACCGGTTAGATAATTTAAAGAGCTTTTAGGAAAACTGTCAACCTACCCTCTATCCCTACCGTGAGCGTGGCAGTAGTGTTCACAAACAAAAGTAGCTTTTTGAGAAAATCACATTTTTGTTTCAACCTTGTATACGCTCTAGCGGCTAAAGTATTTGACGTAAGTGGCTCAAATAAACTGCACCGGTTAGATAATTGAAAAACCTTTTAGGAAAACTCTCAACCTTTCCTCTATCCCTACCAGGAGCGTGGCAATAGTGTTCACAAACTAATGTAGCTTTTTGAGAAAATCGCATTTTTGTTTCAACCTTGTATACGCTCTAGCGGCTAAAGTATTCAGCGAACGTGGGTCAAATAAACAACATCGGTTAGATTAGTAAAAGGGCTTTTAGGAAGGTTCTCAGCCTATTCTTTATCCCCACTAGGAGCGTGGCAATAATGTTCACAAACAAATGTAGTTTATTGAGATAATCACATTTTGGTTTCAACATTGTAAATGCTCTAGCGGCTAAACCATTCGACGTAAGTGGCTCAAATAAACTGCACCGGTTAGATAATTGAAAAAGCTTTTAGAAAAACTCTCAACCTTTCCTCTATCCCTACCAGGAGCGTGGCAATAGTGTTCACAAACAAATGTAGCTTTTTGAGAAAATCGCATTTTTGTTTCAACCTTGTATACGCTCTAGCGGCTAAAGTATTCGACGTAAGTGGGTCAAGTAAATTGCACCGGTTAGATAATTTAAAGGGCTTTAAGAAATGTTCTCAGCATATTCTTTACCCCTACCAGGAGCGTGGCAATAGTGTTCACAAACAAATGTATTTTTTTTGAGAAAATCACATTTTTGTTTCAACCTTGTATACGCTCTAGCGGCTAAAGTATTCGACGTAAGTGGGTCAAATAAATTGCACCGGTTAGATAATTTAAAGAGCTTTTAGGAAAACTGTCAGCCTACCCTTTATCCCTACCATGAGCGTGGCAATAGTGTTCACCAACAAAAGTAGCTTTTTGAGAAAATCGCATTTTTGTTTCAACCTTGTGTACGCTCTAGCGGCTAAAGTATTCGACGTAAGTGGGTCAAGTAAATTGCACCGGTTAGATAATTTAAAGGGCTTTAAAAAATGTTCTCAGCAGATTCTTTACCCCTACCAGGAGCGTGACAATAGTGTTCACAAACAAATGTAGTTTTTTGAGAAAATCGCATTTTTGTTTCAACCTTGTAAACGCTCTAGCGGCTAAACTATTCGACGTAAGTGGGTCAAGTAAATTGCACCGGTTAGATAATTTAAAGGGCTTTAAGAAATGTTCTCAGCATATTCGTTACCCCTACTAGGAGCGTGTCAATAGTGTTCACCAACAAAAGTAGCTTTTTGAGAAAATCGCATTTTTGTTTCAACTTGTATACGCTCTAGCGGCTAAAGTATTCGACGTAAGTGGGCCAAGTAAATTGCACCGGTTAGATAATTTAAAGGGCTTTAAGAGATGTTCTCAGCAGATTCTTTACCCCTACCAGGAGCGTGACAATAGTGTTCACAAACAAATTTAGTTTTTTGAGAAAATCGCATTTTTGTTTCAACCTTGTAAACGCTCTAGCGGCTAAACTATTCGACGT
>NW_024394827.1:0-4774 GCF_016617805.1 Bactrocera tryoni
GGAATTCCTACAAATGCATCGCCGTTACGCCGTTATGGCTTTTTGTCAACTTCAATAAGATGAAGAAGGTTAATTAACTTAAATTTGTTAAACTAATCATTTGCATCAACTCAATATCGATTGCTAAATGTGTGTTTACAAGAAAATCAACTTTATACCTAAATCCAAGATTGCGGAATTCCTACAAATGCATCGCCGTTACGCCGTTATGGCTTTTTGTCAACTTCAATAAGATGAAGAATGTTAATTAACTTAATGATGATAAACTAATCATTTGCATCAACTTAATATCGATTGCTAAATGTGCGTTTACAAGAAAATCGACTTTATTCCTAAATATAAGATTGCGGAATTCCTACAAATGCATTGCCGTTATGCCGTTATGCCGTTATGGCTTTATGTCAACCTCAATAAGATGAAGAAGGTTAATTAACTTAAATATGTTAAACAAATCATTTGAAGCAAATCAAAATCGATTGCTAAATGTGTGTTGACAAGAAAGTCGATTTTACACTCAAATATAAGATTACGGAATTCTTACAAATGCACTGCCGTTATGCCGTTATGGCTATATGTCAACTTCAGTAAGATAAAGAAGCTTAATTAACTTAAATATGTTAAACTAATCATTTGCAGCAACCCATTATCGAGTGCAAATGTGTGTTTACAAGAAAATCGACTTTATTCCTAAATATAAGATTACGGAATTGCTACAAGTGCAATGCCGTTATGCCGGTATGGCTTTATGTCAACTTCAGTAGGATGAAGAAGGTTAATTAACTTAAATATATTAAGCTAATCATTTGAAGCAACTAAATATCGATTGCTAAATGTGTGTTTACAAGAAAATCGACTTTATACCTAAATATAAAATTGTGGAATTCTTCCCAATGCATTGCCGTTATGCCGTTATGCCGTTATGGCTTTATGTCAACTTCAGTGGGATGAAGAAAGTTAATTAACTTAAATATGTTAAACTAATCATTTGCAGCAACTCAATGTCGGTTGTCAAATGTGTGTTTACAAGAAAATTGACTTTATACCTAAATATAAAATTGTGGATTTCTTCCAAATGCATTGCCGTTATGCCGTTATGCTGGTATGGCTTTATGTCAACTTCAATAAGACGAAGAAGGTTAATTAACTTAAATATATTAAACTTATCATTTTCAGCAACTCAATATCGATTGCTGAATGTGTGGTTACAAGAAAATCGACTTTATTCCTAAATATAAGATTACGGAATTGCTACAAGTGCACTGCCGTTATGCCGGTATGGCTTTATGTCAACTTCAGTAGGATGAAGAAGGTTAATTAACTTAAATATTTTAAACTAATCATTTGAAGCAACTAAATATCGATTGTTAAATGTGTGTTTACAAGAAAATCGACTTTATACTCAAATATAAGATTACGGAATTCTTACAAATGCACTGCCGTTATGCCGGTATGGCTACATGTCAACTTCAGTAGGATGAAGAAAGTTAATTAACTCAAATATGTTAAACTAATCATTTGCAGCAACTCAATGTCGGTTGTCAAATGTGTGTTTACAAGAAAATTGACTTTATACCTAAATATAAAATTGTGGAATTCTTCCAAATGCATTGCCGTTATGCCGTTATGCTGGTATGGCTTTATGTCAACTTCAGTAGGATGAAGAAAGTTAATTAACTTAAATATGTTAAACTAATCATTTGCAGCAACTCAATGTCGGTTGTCAAATGTGTGTTTACAAGAAAATTGACTTTATACCTAAATATAAAATTGTGGAATTCTTACAAATGCACTGCCGTTATGCCGGTATGGCTTTATGTCAACTTTAATAAGACGAAGAAGGTTAATTAACTTAAATATATTAAACTAATCATTTGCAGCAACTCAATGTCGATTGCTAAATGTGTGTTTACAAGAAAATCGACTTTATACCTAAATATAAAATTGTGGAATTCTTCCCAATGCATTGCCGTTATGCCGTTATGGCTTTATGTCAACTTCAGTAGGATGAAGAAATTTAATTAACTTAAATATGTTAAACTAATCATTTGCAGCAACTCAATGTCGGTTGTCAAATATGTGTTTACAAGAAAATTGACTTTATACCTAAATATAAAATTGTGGAATTCTTCCAAATGCATTGCCGTTATGCCGGTATGGCTTTATGTCAACTTCAATAAGACGAAGAAGGTTAATTAACTTAAATATATTAAACTAATCATTTTCAGCAACTCAATATCGATTGCTGAATGTGTGGTTACAAGAAAATCGACTTTATTCCTAAATATAAGATTACGGAATTGCTACAAGTGCACTGCCGTTATGCCGTTATGGCTTTATGTCAACTTCAGTAGGATCAAGAAGGTTAATTAACTTAAATATGTTAAAGTAATCATTTGCAGCAACTCAATATCGATTGCTAAATGTGTGTTTACAAGAAAATCAACTTGATACCTAAATACATGATTGCGGATTTTTTCCAAATGCATTGCCGTTATGGCTTTTTGTCAACTTCAATAAGATGAAGAAGGTTAATTAACTTAAATATGTTAAACTAATCATTTGCATCAACTCAATATCGATTGCTAAATGTGTGTTTACAAGAACATCAACTTTATACCTAAATACAAGATTACGGAATTCTTACAAATGCATTGCCGTTATGCAGTTATGGCTTTTTGTCAACTTCAATAAGATGAAGAAGGTTAATTAACTTAAAGATGATAAACTAATCATTTGCATCAACTCAATATCGATTGCTAAATATGTGTTTACAAGAAAATCAACTTTATACCTAAATACAAGATTGCGGAATTCCTACAAATGCATCGCCGTTACGCCGTTATGGCTTTTTGTCAACTTCAATAAGATGAAGAAGGTTAATTAAATTAAAGATGATAAACTAATCATTTGCATCAACTCAATATCGATTGCTAAATGTGCGTTTACAAGAAAATCGACTTTATTCCTAAATATAAGATTGCGGAATTCCTACAAATGCATTGCCGTTATGCTGTTATGGCTTTATGTCAACCTCAATAAGATGAAGAAGGTTAATTAACTTAAATATGTTAAACTAATCATTTGAAGCAACTCAAAATCGATTGCTAAATGTGTGTTGACAAGAAAGTCGATTTTATACTCAAATATAAGATTGTGGAATTCTTCCAAATGCATTGCCGTTATGCCGTTATGGATTTATGTCAACTTCAGTAAGATTAACTTAAATATGTTAAACTAATCATTTGCAGCAACTCAATATCGATTGCTAAATGTGTGTTTACAAGAAAATCGACTTTAGACATACCTAAATATAAGATTGTGGATTCTTACAAATGCACTGCCCTTATGCCGTTATGGCTTTATGTCAACTTCAGTAAGATAAAGGAGATTAATTAACTTAAATATGTTAAAGTAATCATTTGCAGCAACTCAATATCGATTGCTAAATGTGTGTTTACAAGAAAATCAACTTGATACCTAAATACAAGATTGCGGATTTTTTCCAAATGCATTGCCGTTATGGCTATATGTCAACTTCAGTAAGATAAAGAAGCTTAATTAACTTAAATATGTTAAACAAATCATTTGCAGCAACACATTATCGATTGCAGATGTGTGTTTACAAGAAAATCGACATTAGACATACCTAAATATAAGATTGTGGAATTCTTCCAAATGCACTGCCGTTATGCCGTTATGGCTTTATGTCAACTTCAATAAGATGAAGAAGGTTAATTAACTTAAATATATTAAACTAATCATTTGAAGCAACTCAATATCGATTGCTAAATGTGTGTTTACAAGAAAATTGACTTTATACCTAAATAAAAGATTACGGAATTCTTACAAATGCACTGCCCTTATGCCGTTATGGCTTTATGTCAACTTCAGTAGGATGAAGAAGGTTAATTAACTTAAATATGTTAAAGTAGTCATTTGCAGCAACTCAATATCGATTGCTAAATGTGTGTTTACAAGAAAATCAACTTGATACCTAAATACAAGATTGCGGATTTTTTCCAAATGCATTGCCGTTATGGCTTTTTGTCAACTTCAATAAGATGAAGAAGGTTAATTAACTTAAATATGTTAAACTAATCATTTGCAGCAACTCAATATCGATTTCTAAATGTGTGTTTACAAGAAAATTGACTTTGTATCTAGATATAAGATTGTGGAATTCTTCCAAATGCACTGCCGTTATGCCGTTATGGCTTTATGTCAACTTCAATAAGATGAAGAAGGTTAATTAACTTAAATATATTCAACTAATCATTTGAAGCAACTCAATATCGATTGCTAAATGTGTGTTTACAAGAAAATTGACTTTATACCTAAATAAAAGATTACGGAATTCTTACAAATGCACTGCCCTTATGCCGTTATGGCTTTATGTCAACTTCAGTAAGATGAAAAAGGTTAATTAACTTAAATATATTAAACTAATCATTTGAAGCAACTCAAAATCGATTGCAAAATGTGTGTTGACAAGAAAGTCGATTTTATACTCAAATATAAGATTACGGAATTCTTACAAATGCACTGCCGTTATGCCGTTATGGCTATATGTCAACCTCAGTAAACCTAAATATAAGATTGTGGAATTCTTCCAAATGCATTGCCGTTATGCCGTTATGGATTTATGTCAACTTCAGTCAGATTAACTTAAATATGTTTAACTTATCATTTGCAGCAATTCAATATCGATTGCTAAATGTGTGTTTACAAGAAAATCGACTTTAGACATACCTAAATATAAGATTGTGGAATTCTT
>NW_024394828.1:0-3609 GCF_016617805.1 Bactrocera tryoni
TCAGGTATGAAGTCGATTTTGGTGTACATACACATTTAGCAGTCGACACTGAGTTGCCTTAAATCATTCATTTAACATATTTAAGTTAATAAACCTTCTTCATCTTACTGAAGTTGATATAAAGCTATAACGGCAGGGCATTTGGATAACTTCGACAATCTTATATTCACGTATAAATTCGATTTATTTGTATTACACCTTAAGCAGTCGATACTGAGTTGCTTTAAATCATCCATTTAACACATTTAAGTTAATTTACTTTCTTCATCTTACTGAAGTTGACATAAAGCCATAACGGCAGTGCGTTTGGATGACTTCGACAATTTTCTATTCAGGTATAATAAGGTGATTTTCTTGTATATACACATTTAGCAGCCGATATTGAATTGCCTTAAATCATTAACTCAACATCTTTAAGTTACTTTACCTTCTTCATCTTACTGAAGTTGTTATAAAGCCATAACGGCAGTGCATTTGGAAGAATTCCATAATCTTATATTCAGGTATAAATTCCATTTTCTTGTATATACACATTAAGCAGTCGACATTGAGTTGCCTTAAATCATTAATTTAACATATTTAAGTTAATAAACCTTCTTCATCTTACTGAAGTTGTTATAAAGCCATAACGGCAGGGCATTTGGATGACTTCGACAATCTTATATTCACGTATAAATTCGAATTAATTGTATTACACCTTTAGCAGTCGATACTGAGTTGCTCTAAATCATTAATTTAACATCTTTAAGTTAATTTACCTTCTTCATCTTACTGAAGTTGACATAAAACCATAACAGCAGTGCATTTGGAAGAATTCGACAATCTTATATTCAGGTATAAAGTCGATTTTCTTGTATATACACATTTAGCAGCCGATATTGAATTGCCTTAAATCATCAATTTAACATAATTAAGTTAATTAACTTTTTTCACTTTCCTGAAGTTGACATAAAGCCATAACGGCAGTGCATTTGGAAGAATTCGACAATCTTATATTCAGGTATAAAGTCGATTTTCTTGTATATACACATTTAGCAGCCGATATTGAATTGCCTTAAATCATTAATTTAACATCTTTAAATTAATTTACCTTTTTCATCTTACTGAAGTTGACATAAAGCCATAACGGCAGAGCATTTGGGAGAATTCGACAATCTTATATTCAGGTATGAAGTCGATTTTCGTGTACATACACATTTAGCAGTCGACATTGAGTTGCCTTAAATCATTCAATTAACTTATTTAAGTTAATAAACCTTCTTCATCTTACTGAAGTTGTTATAAATCCATAACGGCAGGGCATTTGGATGACTTCGACAATCTTATATTCACGTATAAATTCGATTTATTTGTATATACACCTATAGCGGTCAATACTGAGTTGCCTTAAATCATTCATTTAACACATTTAAGTTAATAAACCTTCTTCGTCTTACTGAAGTTGTTGTAAAGCCATAACGGCAGGGCATTTGGAAGAATTCGACAATCTTATATTCACGTATAAATTCGATTTAATTGTATATACACCTTTAGCAGCCGATACTGAGTGGCTTTAAATAATTAATTTAACATATCTAAGTTAATTTACTTTCTTCACTTTCCTGAAGTTGACATAAAGCCATAACGGCAGTGCATTTGGATGAATTTGACAATCTTATATTCAGGTATAAAGTCAATTTTCTTGTATATACACATTTAGCAATCGATAATGAGTTGCTTTAAATCATTTATTTAGCATCTTTAAGTTAATTTTCTTTCTTCACTTTCATGAAGTTGACATAAAGCCATAACGGCAGTGCATTTGGAAGAAATCGACAGTCTTATATTCAGGTATAAATTCCATTTTCTTGTATATACACATTAAGCAGTCGATATTGAGTTGCCTTAAATCATTCATTTAACATATTTAAGTTAATAAACCTTCTTCATCTTACTGAAGTTGTTATAAATCCATAACGGCAGGGCATTTGGATGACTTCGACAATCTTATATTCACCTATAAATTCGATTTAATTGTATATACACCTTTAGCAGTCGATACTGAGTTGCTTTAAATCATTAATTTAACACATTTAAGTTAATTAACCTTCTTCATCTTACTGAAGTTGACATAAAGCCATAACGGCAGTGCATTTGGATGACTTCGACATCCTTATATGCACGTATGAATTCGATTTTCGTGTACATACACATTTAGCAGTCGACATTGAGTTGCCTTTAATCATTCAATTCACATATTTATGTTAATAAACCTTCTTCATCTTACTGAAGTTGTTATAAAGCCATAACGGCAGGACATTTGGATGTCTTCGACAATCTTATATTCACGTATAAATTCGATTTATTTGTATATACACCTATAGCAGTCAATACTGAGTTGCTTTAAATCATTAATTTAACATATTTAAGTTAATAAACCTTCTTCATCTTACTGAAGTTGTTATAAAGCCATAACGGCAGGGCATTTGGATGACTTCGACAATCTTATATTCACGTATAAATTCGATGTAATTGTTTACACCTTTAGCAGTCGATACTGAGTTGCTTTAAATCATTAATTTAACACATTTAAGTTAACTAACCTTCTTCATCTTACTGAAGTTGACATAAAACCATAACAGCAGTGCATTTGGAAAAATTCGACAATCTTATATTCAAGTATAAAGTCGATTTGCTTGTATATACACATTAAGCAGTCGATACTGAGTGGCTTTTAATAATTAATTTAACATATCTAAGTTAATTTACTTTCTTCACCTTCCTGAAGTTGACATAAAGCCATAACGGCAGTGCATTTGGATGACTTCGCCAATCTTATATTCAGGTATGAAGTCGATTTTGGTGTACAAACACATTTAGCAGTCGACACTGAGTTGCCTTAAATCATTCATTTAACATATTTAAGTTAATAAACCTTCTTCATATTACTGAAGTTGATATAAAGCTATAACGGCAGGGCATTTGGATGACTTCGACAATCTAATATTCACGTATAAATTCGATTTATTTGTATTACACCTTAAGCAGTCGATACTGAAATGCTTTAAATCATTCATTTAACACATTTAAGTTAACTAACATTCTTCTTCATCTTACTTAAGTTGAAATAAAACCATAACGGCAGTGCATTTGGAAGAATTCGACAATCTTATATTCAGGTATAAAGTCGATTTTCTTGTATATACACATTTAGCAGCCGATACTGAGTGGCTTTAAATAATTAATTTAACATATCTAAGTTAATTTACTTTCTTCACTTTCCTGAAGTTGACATAAAGCCATAACGGCAGTGCATTTGGATGAATTTGACAATCTTATATTCAGGTATAAATACAATTTTCTTGTATATACACATTTAGCAATCGATAATGAGTTGCTTTAAATCATTTATTTAACATTTTTAAGTCATTTTCCTTCTTCATTTTATTGAAGTTGACATAAATCCATAACGGCAGAGCATTTGGAAGAAATCGACAGTCTTATATTCAGGTATAAATTCCATTTTCTTGTATATACACATTAAGCAGTCGACATTGTGTTGCCTTAAATCATTCAATTCACATATTTAAAATAATAATCCTTCTTCATCTTACTGAAGTTGTTATAAAG
>NW_024394829.1:0-3930 GCF_016617805.1 Bactrocera tryoni
GCAAGATGAAGACGGCTAATTAACTTAAGTATTTGATGTTAATGATTTCAAGCAACTCAATATCGACTGCTAAATGTGTATATACAAGAAAATCGACTTTATACCTGAATATAAGGTTGTCAAATTCTTCCAAATGCACTGCCGTTAAGGCTTTATGTCAACTTCAGTAAGATGAAGAAGGTTAATTTACTTAAATATGTTAAAGTAATGATTTGAAGCAAACCAATATCGACCGCTAAATGTGTATATACAAGAAAATCGACTTTATACCTGAATATAAGATTGTCGAAATCTTCCAAATGCACTGCCGTTATGGCGTTATGTCAACTTTAGTAAAATGAAGAAGGTTAATTAACTTAAATATTTGATGTTACTGATTTGAAACAATTTAATATCGACTGCTAAATGTGTATATACAAGAAAATCGACTTTATACCTGAATATAAGGTGGTCGAATTCTTCCAAATGCACTGCCGTAATGGCTTTATGTTAACTTCAGTAAAATGAAGAAGGCTAATTAACTTAGATATTTGATGTTAATTATTTGAAGCAACTCAATATCGACTGCTAAATGTGTATATACAAGAAACTCTAATTTACACCTGAATATAAATTTATCGAATTCTTCCAAATGCACTGCCGTCATTTCTTTATGTCAACTTCAGTAAAATGAAGAAGGTTAGTTATCTTAAATATTTGATATTATTGATTTAAAGAAACTCAATATTGACTGCTAAATGTGTATTACAAGAAAACCGACTTAATACCTGAATATAAGATTGTCGAATTCTTCCAAATGCACTGCCGTAATGGCTTTATGTCAACTTCATGAAAATGAAGAAGGCTAATTAACTTAAATATTTGATGTTAATGATTTAAAGTAACTCAATCTCGACTGCTAAATGTGTATATGCAAGAAAATCGAGTTTATACCTGAATATAAGATTGTCGAATTCTTCCACTGCCGTTATCGCTTTATGTCAACTTCAGCTAGATGAAGAAGGTTAATTATCTTAAATATTTAATATTAATGATTTAAAGCAACTCAATATTGACTGCTTAATGTGTATATATGTACAAGAAAATCTACTTTATACCTGATTGTATAATTCTTCCGAATGCACTGCCGTTATGGCTTTATGTCAACTTCAGCAAGATGAAGAAGGTTAATTATCTTAAATATTTGATATTAATGATTTAAAGCAACTCAATATTGAATGCTTAATGTGTATATGCAAGAAAACCGACTTTATACCTGAATATAAGATTGTCGAATTCTTCCAAATGCACTGCCGTTATGGTTTTATTACAACTTCTGCAAGATGAAGAAGGCTAAATAACTTAAATATTTGATGTTAATGATTTGAAGCAACTCAATATCGACTGCTAAATGTGTATTTACAAAAAATCTACTTTATAGCTGAATATATATTTATCGAATTCTTCAAAATGCACTGCCGTCATGGCTTTATGTCAGTTTCAATAAAATGGAGAAGGTTAATTAACTTAAATATTTGATGTTAATGATTTGAAGAAACTCAATATCGACTGCTAAATGTGTATATACAAAAAAAATCGACTTTATACCTGAATATAAGATTGTCTAATTCTTCCAAATGCACTGCCGTTATGGCTTTATGTCAGCTTCAGCAAAATGAAGAAGGCTAATTAACTTAAATATTTGATGTTTATGATTTGAAGCAACTCAATATCGACTGCTAAATGTGTATATACAAGAAAATCTACTTTACACCTGAATATAAATTTACCGAATTCTTCCAAATGCACTGCCGTCATTTCTTTATGTCAACTTCAGTAAAATGAAGAAGGTTAGTTATCTTAAATATTTGATATTAATGATTTAAAGCAACTCAATATTGACTGCTAAATGTGTATATATGTACACGAAAACCGACTTTATACCTGAATATAAGATTGTCGAATTATTCCAAATGCACTGCCGTAATGGCTCTATGTCAACTTCAGTAAAATGAAGAAGGTTAATTAACTTAAATATTTGATGTTAATGATTTGAAGCAACTCAATCTCGACTCCTAAATGTGTATATGCAAGAAAATCCACTTTATACCTGAATATAAGATTGTCTAATTCTTCCAAATGCACTGCCGTTATGGCTTTATGTCAACTTCAGCAAGATAAAGAAGGCTAATTAACTTAAATATTTGATGTTAATGATTTGAAGAAACTCAATATCGATTGCTAAATGTGTATTTACAAGAAAATCGACTTTATACCTGAATACAAAATTGTCGAATTCTTCCAAATGCACTGCCGTTATGGCTTTATGACAACTTCAGCAAAATGAAGAAAGTTAATTACCTTAAATATTTGATGCTAATGATTAGAAGCAACTCAATATTGACTGCTTAATGTGTATATACAAGAAAATCGACTTTATACCTGAATATAAGATTGTCGAAATCTTCCAAATGCACTGCCGTTATGGCGTTATGTCAACTTTAGTAAAATGAAGAAGGTTAATTAACTTAAATATTTGATGTTAATGATTTGAAGCAACTCAGTATCGACTGCTAAATGTGTATATACAAGAAAATCGACTTTTTACCTAAATATAAGATTGTCGAATTTTTCCAAATGCACTGCCACTATGGCTTTATGTCACCTTTAGTAAGATGAAGAAGGCTAATTTTCTAAAATATTTGATGGTAATGATTAGAAGAAATTCAATATCGATTGCTAAATATGTATGTATATACAAGAAAATCTACCTTATACCTGATTGTCTAATTCTTCCGTACGCACTGCCGTAATGGCTTTATGTCAACTTCAGCAAGATGAAGAAGGTTAATTAACTTAAATATTTGATGTTAATGATTTGAAGCAACTCAATTCCGACTGTTAAATGTGTATATACAAGAAAATCGACTTTATGTCTGAATATAAGATTGTCGAATTCTTCCAAATGCACTGCCGTTATGGCTTTATGTCAACTTCAGTCAAATGAAGAAGGTTAATTAACTTAAATATTTGATGTTAATGATTTGAAACAACTCAATATCGACTGCTAAATGTGTATTTACAAGAAAATCTACTTTATACCTGAATATAAAATTGTCGAATTCTGCCAAATGCACTGCCGTTATGGCTTTGTGTCACCTTTAGTAAGATGAAGAAGGCTAATTTTCTAAAATATTTGATGGGAATGATTAGAAGAAATTCAATATCGATTGCTAAATATGTATGTATATACAAGAAAATCTACCTTATACCTGATTGCCTAATTCTTCCGAACGCACTGCCCTTATGGCTTTATGTCAACTTCAGCAAGATGAAGAAGGTTAATTTACTTAAATATTTGATGTTAATGATTTGAAGTACTCAATATCGACTTCTAAATGTGTATATACAAGAAAATCGACTTTATACCTGAGTATAAGATTGTCGAATTCTTCCAAATGCACTGCCGTTATGGCTTTATGTCAACTTCAGTCAAATGAAGAAGGTTAATTAACTTAAATATTTGATGTTAATGATTTGAAGCAACTCAATATCAACTGCTAAATGTGTATATACAAGAAAATCGACTTTATACCTGAATACAAAATTGTCGAATTCTTCCAAATGCACTGCCGTTATGGCTTTATGTCAACTTCGGTAAGATGAAGGAGGCTAGTTAACTTAAATAAGTTACATTAATGATTTAAAGCAAATCAATATCGATTTTTAAATATGTATATACAAGAAAATCTACTTTATACCTGAATGTACGATTGTCTAATTCTTCCAAATGCACTGCCGTTATGGCTTTATGTAACTTCAGCAAGATGAAGAAATTTAATTATCTTAAATATTTGATTTTAATGATTTGAAGCAAGCTATATAAAGGAAAATCGACTTTATACCTGCATATAAGATTGTCGAATTCTTCCAAATGCACTGCCGTTATGA
>NW_024394830.1:0-5063 GCF_016617805.1 Bactrocera tryoni
ACACATTTAGTAGTCGGTATTGAGTTGCTTCAACTCATTAACATCAAATATTTAAGTTAATTAACTTTCTTCATATTACTGAGTTTGACATAAAGCCATAACGGCAGTGCATTTGGAAGAATACGACAATCTTATATTCAGGATTAAGGTCGATTTTCTTGTATATACACATTTAGCAGTCTGCATTGAGTTGCTTCAAATCATTATTATCAAATATTTAAGTTAATTAGCCTTCTTCATCTTATCGAAGTTGACATAAAGCCATACCTGCAGTGCATTTGGAAGAATTCGACGAACTTATATTCAGATATTAAGTCGATTTTCTTGTATATACACATTTAGCAGTTGGTATTGAGTAGCTTCGTGTCATTTACATCAAATATTTAAGTTAATTAACATTCTCCATCTTGCTGAAGTTGAGATGGAGCTATAACGGCAGTGCATTTGGAAGTTAATTAGCCTTCTTCATCTTGCTGAATTTGATATAAAGCCATAACGGCAATGCATTTGGAAGAATTCGACAATCTTATGTTCAGGTATAAAGTCGATTTTCTTGTATACGCACATTTAGCAGTCGATATTGAGTTGCTTCAAATCATTAACATCAAATATTTAAGTTAATTAGCCTTCTTCATCTTATCGTAGTTCCCACAAAGCCAAAATGGCAGTGCATTTGGAAGAATTCGACAATCTTAGGTACACGTATAAAGTCGATTTTCTTGTATATACACATTTAGCAGTCGGTATTGAGTTCTTTCAAATCATTAACATCAAATATTTAAGTTAATTAGCCTTCTTCATCTTGCTGAATTTGACATAAAGCCATAACGGCACTGCATTTGGAATAATTCGACAAACTTATATTTAGGTATAAAGTCGATTTTCTTGTATATACACATTTAACAGTCGATATTGAGTTGCTTTAAATCTTTAGTTTAACATATTAAAATTAGTTAACCTTCTTTATCTTACCGGTTTTGACATAAAGCCATAACGACAATGCATTTGGAAGAATTCGACAATCTTATTCTCAGGTATAAAGTCGATTTTCTTGTATATGCACATTTAGCAGACGGTATTGAGTTGCTTCAAATCATTAACATCAAATATTTAAGTTAATTCACCTTCTCCATCTTGCAGAATTTGACATAAAGCCATAACGGCAGTGCATTTGGAAGAATTCGACAATCTTGTGATCAGGTATAATGTCGATTTTCTTGTATGTTCACATTTAGCAGTCGGTATTGAGTTGCTTGAAATCATTAACATCAAATATTTAAGTTAATTAACATTCTCCGTCTTGCTGAATTTGACATAAAGCCATAACGGCAGTGCATTTGAAAGAATTCGACAATCTTGTGATCAGGTATAAAAACGATTTTCTTGTATATACACTTTTAGCAGTCGGTATTGAGTTGCTTCAAATCATTAACATCAAATATTTAAGTTAATTAACCTTCTCCATCTTGCTGAATTTGACATAAAGCCATAACGGCAGTGGATTGGGAAGAATTCGACAATCTTATGTTCAGGTATAAAATCGATTTTCTTGTATATACACATTTAGCAGTCGGTATTGAGTTGCTTCAAATCATTAACATCAAATATTTAAGTTAATTAGCTCTTTCATTTTACCGAAGTTGACACAAAGCCATAACTGCGGTGCATTTGGAATAGTTCGACATTCTCATGTTCAGGTATAAAGTCGATTTTCTTGTTTATACACATTTAGCAGACGGTATTGAGTTGCTTCAAATCAAATATTTAAGTTAATTAGCTTTATTCATCTTACTGAGTTTGACATAAAGCCATAACGGCAGTGCATTTGGAAGAATTCGACAATCTTATATTCAGGTATAAAGTAGATTCTCTTGTATATACACATTTAGCAGCCGGTATTGAGTTGCTTCAAATCATTAACATCAAATATTTAAGTTAATTAACTTTCTTCATCTTACTGAGTTTGACATAAAGCCATAACGGCAGTGCATTTGGAAGAATTCGACAATCTTATATTCAGGTATAAAGTCGATTTTCTTGAATATACACATTTAGCAGCCGGTATTGAGTTGCTTCAAATCATTAACATCAAATATTTAAGTTAATTAACTTTATTCATCTTACTGAGTTTGACATAAAGCCATAACGGCAGTATATTTGGAAGAATTCGACAATCTAATATTCAGGTATAAAGTCGATTTTCTTGTTTATACACATTTAGCAGACGGTATTGAGTTGCTTCAAATCATTAACATCAAATATTTAAGTTAATTAACTTTCTTCATCTTAGTGAGTTTGACATAAAGCCATAACGGCAGTGCATTTGGAAGAATACGACAATATTATATTCAGGATTAAAGTCGATGTTCTTGTATATACATATTTAGCAGTTAGTATTGAGTTGCTTCAAATCATTGACATCAAATATTTAAGTTAATTAGCCTTCTTCATCTTATCGAAGTTGACATGAAGCCATAACTGCAGTGCATTTGGAAGTTAATTAGCCTTCTTCATCCTGCTGAAGTTGACATAAAGACATAACGGCAATGCATTTGAGAGAATGCGACAATCTTATGTTCAGGTATAAAATCGATTTTCTTGTATACGCACATTTAGCAGTCGATATTGAGTTGCTTCAAATCATTAACATCAAATATTTAAGTTAATTAGCCTTCTTCATCTTATCGTAGTTCCCACAAAGCCATAATGGCAGTGCATTTGGAAGAATTCGACAATCTTAGGTACAGGTATACAGTCGATTTTCTTGTATATACACTTTTAGCAGTCGGTATTGAGTTGTTTCAAATCATTAACATCAAATATTTAAGTTAATTAGCCTTCTTCATCTTGCTGAATTTGACATAAAGCCATAACGGCACTGCATTTGGAATAATTCGACAAACTTATATTTAGGTATAAAGTCGATTTTCTTGTATATACACATTTAACAGTCGATATTGAGCTGCTTTAAATCTTTAGTTTAACATATTAAAATTAGTTAACCTTCTTTATCTTACCGGTTTTGACATAAAGCCATAACGACAATGCATTTGGAAGAATTCGACAATCTTATTTTCAGGTATAAAGTCGATTTTCTTGTATATACACATTTAGCAGACGGTATTGAGTTGCTTCAAATCATTAACATCAAATATTTAAGTTAATTCACCTTCTCCATCTTGCAGAATTTGACATAAAGCCATAACGGCAGTGCATTTGGAAGAATTCGACAATCTTTTGATCAGGTATGATGTCGATTTTCTTGAATGTTCACATTTAGCAGTCGGTATTGAGTTGCTTGAAATCATTAACATCAAATATTTAAGTTAATTAACATACTCCGTCTTGCTGAATTTGACATAAAGCCATAACGGCAGTGCATTTGAAAGAATTCGACAATCTTGTGATCAGGTATAAAGTCGATTTTCTTGTATATGCGCATTAAGCAGTCGATATTCAGTTGCTTCAAGTCATTAACATTAAATAGTTAAGTTAGTTCGCCTTCTTCATCTTATCTATGTTGACATAAAGCCATAACGGCAGTGCATTTGGAAGAATTCGACAATCTTATGTTCAGGTATAAAGTCGATTTTCTTGTATATACACTTTCAGGAGTCGGTATTGAGTTGCTTCAAATCATTAACATCAAATATTTAAGTTAATTAGCCTTCTTCATCTTACTGAGTTTGACATAAAGCCATAACGGCAGTGCATTTGGAAGAATTCGACAATCTTATGTTCAGGTATAAAGTCGATTTTCTTGTATATACACATTTAGCAGTCGGTATTGAGTTGCTTCAAATCATTAACATCAAATATTTAAGTTAATTAGCTCTTTCATTTTACCGAAGTTGACATAAAGCCATAACTGCGGTGCATTTGGAAGAGTTCGACATTCTCATGTTCAGGTATAAAGTCGATTTTCTTGTTTATACACATTTAGCAGACGGTATTGAGTAGCTTCATGTCATTTACATCAAATATTTAAGTTAATTAACATTCTCCATCTTGCTCAAGTTGACATGGAGCTAACCCGGCACTGCATTTGGAAGAATTCGACAATTATATGTTTAGGTATAAAGTCGATTTTCTTGCATATACACTTTTAGCAGACGGTAATGAGTTGCTTCAAATCATTAACATCAAATATTTAAATTAATTAGCCTTCTTAATCTTGCTGAATTTGACATAAAGCCATAACGGCAGTGCATTTGCAAGAATTCGACAATCTTGTGATCAGGTATAAAGTCGATTTTCTTGTTTATACACATTTAGCAGACGGTATTGAGTTGCTTCAAATCATTAACATAAATATTTAAATTAATTAACATTTTCCATCTTGCTGAAGTTGACATGGAGCTAACCCGGCACTGCATTTGGAAGAATTCGACAATTATATGTTTAGGTATAAAGTCAATTTTCTTGTATATGCGCATTAAGCAGACGATATTGAGTTGCTTTAACCATTAACATATTTCAGTTAATTGACCTTCTCCATCTTGCTGAATTTGACATAAAGCCATAACGGCAGTTCATTTGGAAGAATTCGACAAACTTATGTTCAGGTATAAAGTCGATTTTCTTCCATTTACACATTTAGCAGTCGATAATGAGTTGTTTCAAATCATTAACATCAAATATTTAAGTTAATTAACCTTCTCCATCTTGCTGAATATGACATAAAGCCATAACAACAGTGCATTTGGAAGAATTCGACAAACTTATGTTCAGGTATAAAGTCGATTTTCTTCCATTTACACATTTAGCAGTCGATAATGAGTTGTTTCAAATCATTAACATCAAATATTTAAGTTAATTAACCTTCTCCATCTTGCTGAATTGACATAAAGCCATAACTGCAATGCATTTGGAAGAATTCGACAATCTTATGATCAGGTATAAAGTCGATTTTCTTGTTTATACACATTAAGCAGACGGTATTGACTTGCTTCAAATCATTAACATCAAGTAGTTAAGTTAGTTAGCCTTCTTCATCTTATCGAAGTTCACATAAAGCCATAACGGCAGTGCATTTTGAAGATTTCGACAATCTTATGTTCAGG
>NW_024394831.1:0-5300 GCF_016617805.1 Bactrocera tryoni
TGTAGAATCGATTTTTTTGATACATACGCATTAAGCGATCGTTATCAAGTTGCGCAAAAATATGAACTTTACATATTTATGCTAACTAGCCGTTTTGATGTTATTGGAGTTGTCACAGAGTTGTCGTATAGCCATAGCGACAGTGTATTTGAAGCAATTTCATAATCTTATATTAAGGAGTAGAATCGATTTTTTAGTACATACACATTAAGCAATCGATATCAGGATGCGTAAAAATATGAGCTTTAGATATTTCTGTTAATTAGCCGTTTTAATGTTATTGGAGTTGTCATGGAGTTGTCGTATAGGCATAGCGACAGTGTATTTGGAGCCATATCACAATCTAAAGTTACGGTGTAGAATCGATTTTCTGATACATACACATTAAGAAATCGTTATCAAGTTGCGTAAAAATATGAACTTTACATATTTTTGCTAATTACCCGTTTTGATGTTATTGGAGTTGTCATAGAGTTGTCCTATAGCAATAGCGACAGTGTATTTGGAAAAATATAACAATCCTGAATTAAGGTGTAGAATCGATTTTTTTGATACATATGCATTATACAATCGTTATCAAGTTGCGTAAAAATATGAACTTTACATATTTTTGCTAACTAGCTGTTTTGATGTTATTGGTGTTGTCATAACGTTGCCCTATAGCAATAGCGACAGTGTATTTGGAGCAATTTCACAATGTTATAATAAGGTGTAGAACCGATTTTTTGGTACATACACTTTACGCAATCGATATCAAGTTGCGTAAAAATATGAACTTTACATATTTATGCTATTTAGCCGTTTTGATGTTATTGAAGCTTTCATAGGGTTGTTGTATAGCCATAACGACAGTGTCTTTGGAGCAATTTCACAATCCTAAGTTAAGGTGTAGAATCGATTTTTCGATACATACACATTAAGCAATCGATATCAAGTTGCGTGAAAATATGAACTTTACATATTTATGCTAACTCGCCGTTTTGATGTTATTGGAGTTGTCATAGAGTTGTCGTATAGCCATAGCGACAGTGTATTTGGAGCAATTTCACAATCTTATATTAAGGTGTAGAATCGATTTTGTGGTACATACACATTAAGCAATCGATATCAAGATGCGTACGAATATGAACTTTACATATTTTTCTAATTACCCGTTTGGATGTTATTGGAGTTGTCATAGAGTTGTCGTATAGGCATAGCGACAGTGTATTTGGATCAATTTCACAATCTTATATTAAGGTGTAGAATCGATTTTTTGGTGCATACACATTAAGAAATCTTTATCAAGTTGCGTAAAAATATAAAGTTTACATACTTATGCTAACTAGCCGTTTTGATGTTATTGGAGTTGTCACAGAGTTGTCGTATAGCCATAGCGACAGTGTATTTATAGCAATTTCATAATCTTTTATTAAGGTGTAGAATCGATTTTTTAGTACATACACATTAAGCAATCGATATCAAGATGCGTAAAATATGAACTTTACATATTTTTGTTAATTAGCCGTTTTGATGTTATTGGAGTCGTCATGGAGTTGTCGTATAACCATAGCGACAGTGTATTTGGATCAATTTCACAATCTTATATTAAGGTGTAGAATCGATTTTGTGGTACATACACATTAAGCAATGGATATCAAGATGCGTAAAAATATGAACTTTACATATTTTTGCTAATTACCCGTTTTGATGTTATTGGAGTTGTCATAGAGTTGTCCTATAGCAATAGCAACAGTGTATTTGGAAAAATATAACAATCCTGAATTAAGGTGTAGAATCGATTTTTTTGATACATACGCATTAAGCAATCGTTATCAAGTTGCGCAAAAATATGAACTTTACATATTTCTGTTAATTAGCCGTTTTAATGTTATTGGAGTTGTCATGGAGTTGTCGTATAGGCATAGCGACAGTGTATTTGGATCAATTTCACAATCTTATATTAAGGTGTAGAATCGATTTTTTGGTACATACACATTAAGAAATCTTTATCAAGTTGCGTAAAAATATGAAGTTTACATATTTATGCTAACTAGCCGTTTTGATGTTATTGGAGTTGTCACAGAGTTGTCGTATAGGCATAGCGACAGTGTATTTGGAGTAATTACATAATCTTATATTAAGGTGTAGAATCGATTTTTTAGTACATACACATTAAGCAATCGATATTAGGATGCGTAAAAATATGAACTTTACATATTTCTGTTAATTAGCCGTTTTAATGTTATTGGAGTTGTCATGGAGTTGTCGTATAGGCATAGCGACAGTGTATTTGGATCAATTTCACAATCTTATATTAAGGTGTAGAATCGATTTTTTGGTACATGCACATTAAGGAATCGATATCAAGTTGCGTAAAAATATGAACTTTACATATTTATGCTAACTAGCCGTTTTGATGTTATTGGAGTTGTCATAGAGTTGTCCTAAAGCCATAACGACAGTGTCTTTGGAGCAATTTCACAATTTTAAGTTACGGTGTAGAATCGATTTTTTGATACATACACATTAAGAAATCGTTATCAAGTTGCGTAAAAATATGAACTTTACATATTTATGCTAACTCGCCGTTTTGATATTATTGAAGCTTTCTTAGAGTTGTCGTAAAGCCATAACGACAGTGTATTTGGATCAATTGCACAATCTTAATTTACGGTGTAGAATCGATTTTTTGATACATACACATTAAGCAATCGTTATCAAGTTGCGTAAAAATATGAACTTTACATATTTATGCTAACTAGCCGTTTTGATGTTATTGGAGCTTTCATAGAGTTTTTGTATAGCCATAACGACAGTGTCTTTGGAGAAATTTCACAATCCTACGTTAAGGTGTAGAATCGATTTTTTAATACATACACACTAAGCAATCGATATCAAGTTGCGTAAGAATATGAACTTTACATATTTATGCTAACTAGCCGTTTTGATGTTATTGGAGCTTTCATAGAGTTGTCCTACAGCAATAGCGACAGTGTATATGGAACAATTTAACAATCCTGAATTAAGGTGTAGAATTGATTTTTTGGTACATACACATTATGCAATCGATATCAGGTTGCGTAAAAATATGAACTTTACATATTTATGCTATTTAGCCGTTTTGATATTATTGGAGCTTTCATAGAGTTGTCGTATAGCCATAACGACAGTGTATTTGGAGCAATTTCATAATCTTATATTAAGGTGTAGAATCGATTTTGTAGTACATACACATTAAGCAATCGATATCAAGATGCGTAAAAATATGAACTTTACATATTTTTGCTAATTACCCGTTTTGATGTTATTGGAGTTATCATAGAGTTGTCCTATAGCCATAACGACGGTGTCTTTGGAGCAATTTCACAATCTTAAGTTACGGTGTAGAATCGATTTTTTGATACATACACATTAAGCAATCTATATCAAGATGCGTAAAAATATGAACTTTACATATTTTTGCTAATTGCCCGTTTTGATGTTATTGGAGCAGTCTTTGAGTTGTCCTGTAGCAATAGCGACAGTGTATTTGGAAAAATATAACAATCCTGAATTAAGGTGTAGAATCGATTTTTTTGATGCATACACATTAAGCAATCATTATCAAGTTGCGCAAAAATATGAACTTTACATATTTATGCTAACTAGCCGTTTTGATGTTATTGGAGTTGTCACAGAGTTGTCGTATAGCCATAGCGACAGTGTATTTGAAGCAATTTAATAATCTTATATTAAGGTGTAGAATCGATTTTTTAGTACATACACATTAAGCAATCGATATCAGGATGCGTAAAAATATGAACTTTACATATTTCTGTTAATTAGCCGTTTTAATGTTATTGGAGTTGTCATGGAGTTGTCGTATAGGCATAGCGACAGTGTACTTGGATCAATTTCACAATCTTATATTAAAGTGTAGAATCGATTTTTTGGAACATACGCATTAAGAAATCTTTATCAAGTTGCGTAAAAATATGAACTTTACATATTTATGCTAACTAGCCGTTTTGATGTTATTGGAGTTGTCATAGAGTTGTCCTATAGCCATAACGACAGTGTCTTTGGAGCAATTTCACAATCTTAAGTTATGGTGTAGAATATATTTTTTGATACATACACATTATGCAATCGATATTAGGTTGCGTAAAATTATGAACTTTACATATTTTTGCTAATTACCCGTTTGGATGTTATTGGAGTTGTCATAGAGTTGTCGTATAGGCATAGCGACAGTGTATTTGGATCAATTTCACAATCTTACATTAAGGTGTAGACACGATTTTTTGGTACATACACATTAAGAAATCGTTATCAAGTTGCGTAAAAATATGAACTTTACATATTTATGCTAATTACCCGTTTGGATGTTATTGGAGTTGTCATGGAGTTGTCCTATAGCCATAACGACAGTGTCTTTGGAGCAATTTCACAATCTTATATTAAGGTGTAGAATCGACTTTGTGGTACATACACATTAAGCAATCGATATCAAGATGCGTAAAAATATGAACTTTACATATTTTTGCTAATTACCCTTTTGGATGTTATTGGAGTTGTCATAGAGTTGTCGTATAGGCATAGCGACAGTGTATTTGGATCAATTTCACAATCTTATATTAAGGTGTAGACACGATTTTTTGGTACATACACATTAAGAAATCGTTATCAAGTTGCGTAAAAATATGAACTTTACATATTTCTGTTAATTAGCCGTTTTAATGTTATTGGAGTTGTCATGGAGTTGTCGTATAGGCATAGCGACAGTGTACTTGGATCAATTTCACAATCTTATATTAAGGTGTAGAATCGATTTTTTGGTACATACGCATTAAGAAATCTTTATCAAGTTGCGTAAAAATATGAACTTTACATATTTATGCTAACTAGCCGTTTTGATGTTATTGGAGTTGTCATAGAGTTGTCCTATAGCCATAACGACAGTGTCTTTGGAGCAATTTCACAATCTTAAGTTATGGTGTAGAATATATTTTTTGATACATACACATTATGCAATCGATATTAGGTTGCGTAAAATTATGAACTTTACATATTTTTGCTAATTACCCGTTTGGATGTTATTGGAGTTGTCATAGAGTTGTCGTATAGGCATAGCGACAGTGTATTTGGATCAATTTCACAATCTTACATTAAGGTGTAGACACGATTTTTTGGTACATACACATTAAGAAATCGTTATCAAGTTGCGTAAAAATATGAACTTTACATATTTATGCTAATTACCCGTTTGGATGTTATTGGAGTTGTCATGGAGTTGTCCTATAGCCATAACGACAGTGTCTTTGGAGCAATTTCACAAT
>NW_024394832.1:0-4272 GCF_016617805.1 Bactrocera tryoni
CATCTTACTGAAGTTGACATAAAGCCATAACGGCAGTGCATTTGGAAGAATTCGACACCTTATATTCAGGTATAAAGTCGATTTTCTTGTATATACACATTAAGCAGTCAATATTGAGTTGCTTTAAATCATTAATATCAAATATTTAAGACAATTAACCTTTTTGATCTTGCTGAAGTTGACATAAAGCCATAACGGCAGTAAATTCGGAAGAATAAGACAATCAGGTATCAAGTAGATTTTCTTGTATATACATATTTAGCAATAGATATTGAATTTCTTCAAATCATTAACATCAAAAATTTAAGTTAATTAACCTTCTTCATTTTACTGAAGTTGTCATAAAGCAATAATGGCAGTGCATTTGGAAGAATTCGACAATTTTATATTCAGGTATAACGTCACTTTTCTTGTATATACATATTTAGTAGTCGATATTGAGTTGCTTTAGGTCATTAATTTGACAAACTTACGTTAACTAACTTTCCTCATCTTACCGAAGTTGACATAAAGCCATAACGGCAGTGCATTTGAAAGAATTTGACAATCTTATATTCAGGTATAAAGTCGATTTTCTTGTATATACACATTTAGTATTCGATATTGAGTTGCCCTAAATCCCTAATTTAACATATTTTAGTTAATTAACCTTCTTCATCTTACTGAAGTTGACATAAAGCCATAACGGCAGTGCATTTGGAAGAATTCGATAATCTTATATTCAGGTATAAAGTCGATTTTCTTGTATATACACATTTAGCAGTCGATATTGAGTGTCTTTAAATCATTAATATCAAATGTTTAAGTTAATTAACCTTCTTCATCTTAGAACCTTCTTCATTTTACTGAAGTTGACATAAAGCCATGACGGCAGTGCATTTGGAAGAATTCGACAATCTTATATTCAGGCACAAAGTCGATTTTCTTGCAAATACACATTTAGCAGTCGATATTGAGTGTCTTCAAATCATTAACATCAAACGTTTAAGTTAGTTAACCTTCTTCATCTTACTGAAGTTGACATAAAGCCATGACGGCAGTGCATTTGGAAGAATTCGACCACATTATATTCAGGCATAAAGTCGATTTTCTTGTATATACACATTTAGCAGTCGATATTGAGTGTCTTCAAATCATTAATATCAAATGTTTAAGTTAATTAACCTTCTTCATTTTACTGACGTTGACATAAAGCCATAACGGCAGTGTATTTGGAAGAATTCGACAATCTTATATTCAGGTATAAAGTCGATTTACTTGTATATACACATTTAGTAGTCGATATTATGTTGCCCTAAATCACTAATTTAATATTTGGACAATTAGCCCTCTTCATCTTGCTTAAGTTGACATAAAAGCCATAACGGCAGTGCCATTGGAAGAATTCGACAATTTTATATTCAGGTATAAAGTAGATTTTCTTGTATTTACACATTTAGCAGTCGATATTGAGTTGCTTCAAATCATTAACATCAAATATTTGAGTTAACTAACCTTCTGCATCTTACCGAAGTTGACCTTAAGCCATAACGGCAGTGCATTTGGAAGAATTCGACCACATTATATTCAGGCATAAAGTCGATTTTCTTGTATATACACATTTAGCAGTCGATATTGAGTGTCTTTAAATCATTAATATCAAATGTTTAAGTTAATTAACCTTCTTCATCTTACTGAAGTTGACATAAAGCCATGACGGCAGTGCATTTTGAAGAATTCGACAATCTTATATTCAGGTATAAAGTATATTTTCTTGTATATACACATTTAGCAGTCGATATTGAGTTGCTTCAAATCATTAACATCAAATAATTCAGTTAATTAACCTTCTTCATTTTACTGACGTTGACATAAAGCCATAACGGCAGTGTATTTGGAAGAATTCGACAATTTTATATTCAGGTATAAAGTCGATTTACTTGTATATGCACATTTAGTAGTCGATATTGAGTTGCCCTAAATCACTAATTTAACATATTTAAGTTAGTTAACCGTCTTCATCTTGCTAAAGTTGGCATAAAGCCATAACGGCAGTGCATTTGGAAGAATTCGACAATCTTATATTCAGGTACAAAGTCGATTTTTTTGCAGATACACATTAAGCTGTCAATATTGAGTTGCTTCAAATCATTAACATCAAATATTTGAGTTAACTAACCTTCTGCATCTTACCGAAGTTGACCTAAAGCCATAACGGCAGTGCATTTGGAAGAATTCGACCACATTATATTCAGGCATAAAGTCGATTTTCTTGTATATACACATTTAGCAGTCGATATTGAGTGTCTTCAAATCATTAGTATCAAAAGTTTAAGTAAATTAACCTTCTTCATCTTACTGAAGTTGACATAAAGCCATAAAGGCAGTGCATTTGGAAGAATTCGACAATCTTATATTCAGGTATAACGTCGATTTTCTTTTATATACACATTTAGCAGCCGATATTGAGTTGCTTCAAATCATTAACATCAAATGTTTAAGTTAGTTAACCTTCTTATTTTTACTGAAGTTTACATAAAGCCATGACGGCAGTGCATTTGGAAGAATTCGACAATCCTATATTCAGGTATAAAGTCGATTTTCTTGTATATACACATTTAGCAGTCGATATTGAGTTGCTTCAAATCATTAACATCAAATATTTCAGCTAATTAACCTTCTTCATTTTACTGAAGTTAACATAAAGCCATGACGGCAGTGCATTTGGAAGAATTCGACAATCTTATATTCAGGTATAACGTCGATTTTCTTGTATATACACATTTAGCAGTCGATATTGAGTTGCTTCAAATCATTAACATCAAATATTTAAGTTAATTAACCTTATTCATTTTACTGACTTTGAAATAAAACCATGACGGCAGTGCATTTGGAAGAATTCGACAATCTTATATTCAGGTATAAAGTAGATTTTCTTGTATATACACATTTAGCAGTCGATATTGAGTTGCTTCAAATCATTAACATCAAATATTTCAGCTAATTAACCTTCTTCATTTTACTGACGTTGACATAAAGCCATAACGGCAGTGTATTTGGAAGAATTCGACAATCTTATATTCAGGTATAACGTCGATTTTCTTGTATATACACATTTAGCAGTCGATATTGAGTTGTTTCCAATCATTAACATCAAATGTTTCAGTTAGTTAACCTTCTTCATTTTACTGAAGTTAACATAAAGCCACAACGGCAGTGTATTTGGAAGAATTCGACAATCTTATATTCAGGTATAAAGTCGATTTACTTGTATATACACATTTAGTAGTCGATATTGAGTTGCTCTGAATCACTAATTTATCATATTTAAGTTAACTAGCCTCCTTCATCTTACCGAAGTTGACATAAAGCCATAACGGCAGTGCATTTGGAGGAATTCGGCAATCTTATATTCAGGTATAAAGTCGATTTTCTTGTATATACACATTTAGCAGTCGATATTGAGTTGCTTCAAATCATTACTTTAACATATGTAAGTTAATCAACCTATTTCATCTACTGAAGTTGACATAAAGCCATACCGGCACTCCATTTGGAAGAATTTGACAATCTTATATTCAGGTATAAAGTCGATTTTCTTGTATATACACATTTAGCAGTCGATATTGAGTTGCTTCAAATCATTAACATCAAATATTTGAGTTAACTAAACTTCTGCATCTTACCGAAGTTGACGTAAAGCCATAACGGCAGTGCAGTTGGAAGAATTCGACAATCTTATATTCAGGTATAAAGTCGATTTTCTTGTATATACACATTTAGCAGTCAATATTGGGTTTCTTTAAATCATTAATATCAAATATTTAAGACAATTAACCTTTTTGATCTTGCTGAAGTTGACATAAAGCCATAACGGCAGTAAATTCGGAAGAATAAGACAATCAGGTATCAAGTAGATTTTCTTGTATGTACATATTTAGCAATAGATATTGAATTTCTTCAAATCATTAACATCAAAAATTTAAGGTAATTAACTTTCTTCATCTTGCTGAAGTTGTCATAAAGCAATAATGGCAGTGCATTTGGAAGAATTCGACAATTTTATATTCAGGTATAACGTCACTTTTCTTGTATATACACATTTAGCAGTCGATATTGAGTTGCTTTAAATCAGTAATTTAACATCTTTAAGTCAATTTACCTTCTTCATCTTATTGAAGTTGACATAAGGCCATAACGGCAGTATATTTGGAAGAATTCGACAATCTTATATTCAGGTATAGAGCCGAATTTTTTGTATATATACATTAAGCAGTCGATATTGAGTTGCTT
>NW_024394833.1:0-2168 GCF_016617805.1 Bactrocera tryoni
AAGTTGACGTAAAGCCATAACGGCGGTGCATATGGAAAATCTCGACAATCTTATATTCAGGTATACAGTCGATTTTCTTGTATATACACATTTAGCAGTCGATATTGAGTTGCCTTAAATCATTAGCTCTACACGTTTAAGTTAATTAACTTTCTTCATCTTACCGAAGTTGACATAAAGCCATAACGGCAGTGCATTTGGAAGAATCCGACAATCATATGTTCAAGCGTAAAGTCGATTTCCTTGTATATACACATTTAGCAGTCGATATTGAGTTGCTTTTAATCATTACTTTAACATATTTAAAACAATTAACCTTCTTCATCTTATCGAAGTTGACATAAAGTCATAACGGCAGTGCATTTGGAAGAATTCCACAATCTTATATTTAGCTATAAAGTCGATTTCCTAGTATAAACACACTTTGCAGTCGATATTGAGTTGCTTCAAATCATAAGCATCAAATATTTAAGTTAATAAGCTTCCTTCATCTTACCGAGTTGACATAAAGCCATAGCGGCAGTGCATTTGGAAGAATTAGACAATCTTATATTCAGGTATAAAGTCGGTTTTCTTGTATATACACATTTAGCAGTCGATATTGAGTTGCTTTAAATCATTACTTAAACATATTTAAAACAATTAACCTTCTTCATCTTAACGAAGTTGACATAAGGCCATAGCGGCAGTGCATTTGGAAGAATTCGACAATCTTATATTCAGGTATAAAGTCAATTTTCTTGTATATACACATTTAGCAGTCGATATTGAGTTGCTTCAAATCATTAGCATCAAATATTTAAATTAATTAGCTTCCTTCATCTTAGCGAAGTTGACATAAAGCCATTACGGCAGTGCATTTGGAAAATCTCGACAATCTTATATTCAGGTATAAAATCGATTTTCCTGTATATACACATATAGCAGTCGATATTGAGGTGCCTTAAATCATTAGATTCACACGTTTAAGTTAATTAAGCTTCTTCATCTTACCGAAATTGACATAAAGCCATAACGGCAGTGCATTTGGAAGAATTCGACAATCTTATATTCAGGTATAAAGTCGATTTCTTGTATATACACATTTAGCAGTCGATATGGAGTTGCGTTAAATCATTAGTTTAACATATTTAAGTCAAGTAACCTTCTTCATCTTACCGAAGTTGACATAAAGCCGTAACGGCAGTGCTTTTGGAAGAATTCGACAATCTTATGTTCAGATATAAAGTCGGTTTTCTTGTACATACACCTTTAGTGGTCGGTATTGAGTTGCTGCAAATCATTGACATCAGATATTTAAGTTAATTAACCTTCTTCATCTTTATGAAGTTGACGTAAAGCCATAACGGCGGTGCATATGGAAAATCTCGACAATCTTATATTCAGGTATACAGTCGATTTTCTTGTATATACACATTTAGCAGTCGATATTGAGTTGCCTTAAATCATTAGCTCTACACGTTTAAGTTAATTAACTTTCTTCATCTTACCGAAGTTGACATAAAGCCATAACGGCAGTGCATTTGGAAGAATCCGACAATCATATGTTCAAGCGTAAAGTCGATTTCCTTGTATATACACATTTAGCAGTCGATATTGAGTTGCTTTTAATCATTACTTTAACATATTTAAAACAATTAACCTTCTTCATCTTATCGAAGTTGACATAAAGTCATAACGGCAGTGCATTTGGAAGAATTCCACAATCTTATATTTAGCTATAAAGTCGATTTCCTAGTATAAACACACTTTGCAGTCGATATTGAGTTGCTTCAAATCATAAGCATCAAATATTTAAGTTAATTAGCTTCCTTCATCTTACCGAGTTGACATAAAGCCATAGCGGCAGTGCATTTGGAAGAATTAGACAATCTTATATTCAGGTATAAAGTCGGTTTTCTTGTATATACACATTTAGCAGTCGATATTGAGTTGCTTTAAATCATTACTTAAACATATTTAAAACAATTAACCTTCTTCATCTTAACGAAGTTGACATAAGGCCATAGCGGCAGTGCATTTGGAAGAATTCGGCAATCTTACATTCAGGTATAAATTCGATTTTCTTGTATATACACATTTAGCAGTCGATATTGAGTTGCTTTAAATCATTAACTTCACATATTTAAGTTAATTAACTATCAGCATCTTACTGAAGTTTACATAAA
>NW_024394834.1:0-2163 GCF_016617805.1 Bactrocera tryoni
CTTCATCTTAATGAAGTTGACATAAAGCCATAACGGCAGTGCGTTTGGAATAGTTCCACAATCCTATATTAAGGTATAAAATCGATTGTCTTGTATATTCACATTTAGCAATCTATATTGAGTTGCTTCGAATCATTTGTTTAACACATTTAAGTTAATTTACCTTCTTCATCTTACTGAAGTGGACATAAAGCCATAACGGCAGTGCATTTGGAAGAATTCCACAATCTTATATTAATGCATAAAGTCAATTTTATTGTATATACACATTTAGCAAACGACATCGAGTTGCTTCGAATCATTAGTTTAACATATTTAAGTAAATTTACCTTCATCATCTTACTGAAGTGGACATAAAGCCATAACGGGAGTGCATTTGGAAGAATTCCACAATTCTATATTAAGGTATAAAGTCGGTTTTCTTGTATATTCATATTTAGCTATCGATATTGAGTTGCTTCAAATCATTTGTTTAACATATTTAAGCAAATTTACCTTCTTCATCTTACTGAAGTGGAGATAAAGCCATAACGGCAGTGCATTTGGAAGAATTCCACAATCTTTTATTAATGCATAAAGTCAATTTTATTGTATATACACATTTAGCAAACGACATCGAGTTGCTTCGAATCATTAGTTTAACATATTTAAGTAAATTTACCTTCTTCATCTTACTTATCCTAAGGCATAAAGTCGATTTTCTTGTATATACACATTTAGCAAACGACATTGAGTTGCTTCGAGTCATTAGTTTAACATATTTAAGCAAATTTACCTCCTTCATCTTGCTGAAGTGGACATAAAGCCATAACGGCAGTGCATTTGGAAGAATTCCACAATCCCATATTATGGTATGAAAAAGATTTTCTTGTATATTCACATTTAGCAATCGATATTGAGTTGCTTTAATTCAATAGTGTAACATATTTAAGTTAATTTGCCTCCTTCATCTTACTGAAGTAGACATAAAGCCATAACGGCAGTGCATATGGAAGAATTCCAAAATCCTATATTAAGGAATAAGGTCGATTGTCTTGTATATTCATATTTAGCAATCGATATTGAGTTTCTTCGATCATTAATTTAACATATTTAAGTAGATTTACCTTCATCATCTTACTAAAGTGTACATAAAGCCATAACGGAAGAGCATTTGGAAGAATTCCACAATCCTATATTAAGGTATAAAGTCGGTTTTCTTGTATATTCACATTTAGCCATCGATGTTGATATGCTACAAATCATTTACTTCACTTATTTAAGTTAATTAGCATTCTTCATCTTAATGAAGTTAACATAAAGCCATAACGGCAGTGCATTTGGAAGAATTCCACAATCTTATCCTAAGGCATAAAGTCGATTTTCTTGTATATACACATTAAGCAAACGACATTGAGTTGCTTCGAATCATTTGTTTAACATATTTAAGCAAATTTACCTTCTTCATCTTACTGAAGTGGACATAGAGCCATAACGGCATTGCATTTGGAATAGTTCCACAATCCTATATTAAGGTATATGGCAGTGCATTTGGAAGAATTCCACAATCCTATATTAAGGTATAAAGTCGATTGTCTTGTATATTCACATTTAGCAATCGATATTGAGTTGCTTCGAATCATTAGTTTAACATATTTAAGTTAGTTTACCTGCTTCATCTTACTGAAGTGGACATAAGGCCATAAGGGCAGTGCATTTGGAAGAATTCCACAATCTTATATTAAGGCATAAAGTCGATTTTCTTGTATATACACATTTAGCAAACGACACTGAGTTGCTTCGAATCATTAGTTTAACATATTTAAGTAAATTTACCTTCTTCATCTTACTGAAGTGGACATAAAGCCATAACGGCAGTGCATTTGGAAGAATTCCACAATCCCATATTATGGTATAAAGTCGATTTTCTTGTATATTTACATTTAGAAGTCGATATTGAGTTTCTTCTAATCATTTACTTCACTTATTTTTGTTAATTAGCATTCTTCATCTTAATGAAGTTAACATAAAGCCATAACGGCAGTGCATTTGGAAGATTTCCACAATCTTATCCTAAGGCATAAAGCCGATTTTCTTGTATATACACATTTAGCAAACGACACTGAGTTGCTTCGAATCATTAGTTTAACATATTTAAGTAAATTTTCCTTCTTCGTCTTACTG
>NW_024394835.1:0-3524 GCF_016617805.1 Bactrocera tryoni
GTTATAGATAGACATGAAAAATACGACAAAGTAGAACCTGCACACCTATGCATGTCTTCATAATTAAAAAAATAAATTCTTACTATAATTTTCCTTTTCCCCGCAGGGAAGATATGTGGCGACACTCACATTAAACATATCTTTACACTTATTTATTGCATGCATTCACAAGTTAATACTACGTTCATTTGTATTAGTGCAACTAAAGGTTAATTTATCTTACATTCTACTTTACTTTATTACCTAAAGAGTTATATTACTGCTTTCTCTCTTACATACATACATTAATTAAGCTTTCATAATAATGCATCACATACTGATAGCAGCATCACCTGATGAGTATATTTATAGGCGCACGGTGAGACCCATCGAAATCGCTACCGGCGCAATGACTGAATGGTAAAAGTACAAACTCGCACGTGCAAACACACTCACGCATAAAAGCTGAATTGGCAATGCGTTGTCTAGCGTTGTGGAAAAAAGTTGCTTTCGGCTGTTTTCTTTAGCTTTTCTTTACGTCACCGTGTTGAGGCTGCTGGTGTGGTAATATTGTTGTTCGTGTTCCAACCGTTGTGCGAGATTTTGTCAATTTTCTGTTTGCTCACGTGAGTTAATTGCATTTATTGCAGACAGACAGCACACATAAGAATAGAAATCAAACAACAAATAAAGAGCTAAGTTCGGTTGTAACAGAACATTTCATACTCTTGTAACTTGCAAGGGTTAAAGCCGGGAAAATACTATCAGCGCCATAAGATTTGTAAGTTATAACAAATAAGTACAAATTCTATAAGAAAAGCACCCTCTCTCAATTTCATTAAGATAAATCGAATAATAGCCGATATATGCGGTAAAGTAAAGTCACCCGAAATTTTGAAAGTATTTATAATAAGTAAATGGAGCTACGGAAAGTATTGATCGGACTTAACCCATTTGTTACACACATACCTATTCCTATTACGAAAGGATTCTCTCCAAGTTTCAATTATGTCTCTCACACACAGACCGATATTTTCGATAGTAAGTCAATTGTAAGGCACTGGAGTCGGCATATTCGGCACTTAGAAGCTTGGACGGCTTTGGTTCGTTTTGTATGACTTTTGGACATACCACAAACGTACTTTTTGTGCGAAATTTTATTTCATTATACAATATTAATTGCTTCTTAATTTGTATACTAGAAAGGAAGTCCTCAAGTCCCACATCCTACAAAGATCCTCCGTTAGTTCTTAATTATGGCACTTTATAAGTTCTCGTTTAATCTCGTTTTGTTGCCTGACAGTGGTGCATCCAAAACTCATACTCACTTTTTTGCCAAGAAGCACTTGTACTTAGTTTCATCAAGATATTCTAATTTTTATACAATTTATCGCTTGCTCAGACAGATGGACGGACACACAGACAAACTTAGATTTCAACTCGTCTCATCACCCTGATCATTTAAAATGGGTGATCCAAGTAGAGCTACATTTTTTAAATAGCCTGTTTTTGACAGATCTCGTCGTGCAAGCTGCCATGTTAATTTTTTTCAGTAATGTTTGGCATTCCATCATCCATTGGATAATATTCAATCGAAAAGACCTCGTCCAGCACGTCGTGAAGAAAACATAGAAGTGGTAGCTGCGAGTCCACCCGAATATCGTGGAGAGTCAATTCGGCGCCTTGCAACTCGGACTGACGAATGGAACGACTTGGTGAATTTTACGTCGAGATATTAAACTGAAAGGGTACGAAATACAGCTTGCATAAGAGCTGAAGCCACCTGATCTTCCCAAGCGACATCGCTTCGCTCTAAGGGCTCTTGAGTTTCTAGAAGATCTGACGTTTTTGAGTCAAATTTTGTTCAGTTAAGGTATGTAAACAAGCAAAAGTGACGCATTTGAGACGAAAAGCAATCTAAAGAGATTGAAGAGCTGCCATTTTTTCCAGAAAAACCAACGGTTTGGTGTGGTTTGTGGCCCGGTGGAATCACCGATCCATATTTCTTCAAAAATAATACCGGTGGTAACTTAAATGTTTATGGCGGCGGTTATCGCATCAATCAATGCATTTTTTGAGAGAACACTTCGATGAGCAAATAAGTTCACGTTTTGGGTCGGTCGATTGGCTACCAAGATCTTGTGATATTACACCCTGTGGGGATAAGTAAAGTCAAAAATCTCTGCTAACAATCTCGCCTTCGAGCAAACAATCACGTGAGTCATTCGGAAGTTACAAGTCGAAATGCTCGAACGAGTCATCGAAAATTAAACTCAACGGATGGACCATTTGAGGTGTAGCCGCAACCAACATTTGAAAGAAATAATCTTCAATAAATAAATGCCAAAGAATGTTCTTTCGAATAATAATAAATAGTTCCCATTAAATGAGAAATTTCTGTGTTTATCTTTAAAAAAGTAAGTAGTAGTCATAAAAATTTGCAGAATTTGTCCTGGAAACATTTGGTTGATAAGGCTTAAACGGTTTGGAAGATATGTATGTACATATGTACATATATACATTAAATTTTATAGAGGCGGGTCAGTCCCACTCAAACCGCAGGTGCCCCACCTTTATGTGATTCGTTTTGCCACATTTGAGATGTGTATATTAATGCACGGCATCAAGAAATCTTTATCCGAGTTATCGGACGGAGGGACAGACAGTTTCTAGGATTTCAATTCGTCGCGTTTTTCTGATGATTTTGATCATACAAAACCGTATATCTATCTTGGTTAGCAAAAATACTCAATAGCACACCAAATCTTGGCCGATATCTCCAGTATAAAGTCATGTGGAAGTTCGAAAATTTGTATGTTAGGTATGTGGGGGCTCAGAGAAGTATTGACCCGATTCAACCCATTTTTGGTGCACATAGTTACTATTGTCAGGAAAGGATTTTTTCTGAATTTCAATTGTAAGTATATCCTATACATTAACCGATATTTTCAATCAAAAGTTAGCTATAGGTACTGGGGTCCATGTATTTAGTACCTAGGGGCTTGAACAGTTTTATTTTTGGTCAAAAGTTGGCATACTTTAAAGGAATTATTTGAAAACTTTGATTCCGCTATATTGATTACTTCTTGATTTGTGTACTGGAAAGTAAAAATATCAAATGCAATTTTAAATTATGTTATGTATTATATATGGGAAGTATACGTGATTGTAGTCTGATTTCGCCAATTTTCACATTGTGATATTTTTGAAGTAAAGAAAGAGCGACCCTTTGTACTAACAAATACAACTCTGTAATATCATATGTTTATGCTGAATTAATGAATAAATATGTCCTCTCTCTTCCGGTTGTACTTCACGCTAAACAGGTTGTTTTATTCCACTGTGTTATAATATATCAAACTTTAACAGGTTATGGGCCTATATGACACAAAATATAATAGTAAATATTTCGGGAATCGTGTAAAGTAAACGTTTTGGTATTTGTTAAACGCGGATTAATTATTTTTAACGAAATAATTTCGGATTTTGTTGCTTGAAAAAATGGCGGCAAACGCGGTAGCTTTCCCGTTCGAAAAATTGAAGGG
>NW_024394836.1:0-1199 GCF_016617805.1 Bactrocera tryoni
TATACACATTTGGCAATCTATGTCGAATGGCTTCAAATCATTAGCTTAACATATTAAAGTTAATTAGCCTTCTTCATCTTACAGAAGTTGGCACAAAACCAAAACGACAGTGCATTTGGAAAAATTTCACAATTTAACATTTAGGTATTAAATCGATTTTCCTGCATTTTAATATTAAGCAATCCATATCGAGTTGATTTAAATCATTAACGTCACATATTCAAATTAATTAACCTTCGTCATCTTACAGAAGTTGGCGTAGAGCCATAACGGCAGTGCATTTGGAAAAACTCCACAATTTTACATTTAGGTATAAAACCGATTTTCTTGCATATATACATTTGGCAATCTATGTCGAATGGCTTCAAATCATTAGCTTTCATATTAAAGTTAATTAACGTTCTTCATCTTACAGAAGTTAACATAAAGCCAAAACGGCAATGCATTTGGAAAAATTCCACAATTTTACATTTAGGTATAAAACCGATTTTCTTGCATATACACATTTGGCAATAGATGACGGATGGCTTCAAATCATTAGCTTCACATATTAAAGTTAATTAACCTTCTTCATCTTACTGAAGTTGGCACAAAGCCAAAACGGCAGTGTATTTGGAAAAATTCCACAATTTAACATTTAGGTATAAATCCGATTTTCCTGCATTTAAACATTTAGCAATCCATATCGATTTGATTCAAATCATTAAATTCAAATATTCAAGTTAATAACCCTTCGTCATCTTACAGAAGTTGGCATTATGCCATAACGGCAGTGCATTTGGAAAAATTCCGCAATTTTACATTTGGGTATAAAACCGATTTTCCTGCATTTAAATATTTGGCAATCCATATCGAGTTAATTCAAGTCATTAACGTCACATATTCAAGTTAATTAACCTTCGTCATCCTACAGAAGTTGGCATAAAACCAAAACGAGAGTGCATTTGAAAAAATTCCACAATTCTACATTTAGGTATAAAACCGATTTTCCAGCATATACACATTTGGCAATCCATGCCAAGTTGCTTCAAATCATTAAATTCACATATTAAAGTTAATTAACCTTCGTCATCTTACAGAAGTTGGCACAAAGCCAAAACGGCAGTACATTTCGAAAAATTTTAGAATTTTACATTTATGTATAAAACCGATTTTCTTGCATGTACACATTTGGAAATCCATATCAAGTTGCCTCAAAT
>NW_024394837.1:0-8015 GCF_016617805.1 Bactrocera tryoni
CGTCATCTTACTCAAATTGACATAAGACCATAACGGCAGTGCATTTGGAAAAAAACCCATAATTTTACATTAGGCATTAAACCGACTTTCTTGCATGTACATATTTAGAAATCCATATCGAGTTGATTCAAATCGTTAAATTCACATATTAAAGTTAATTTACCTTCTTCATCTTACAGAAGTTGGCATAAAACCAAACCGACAGTGCATTTGGAAAAATTCCACAATTTTACATTTAGATGTTAAACCGATTTTCCTGCAGTTAAACATTTTGCACTCTTTGTCGAATGGCTTCCAATCATTAGCTTCACATACCAAAGTTAACTAACCTTCGTCATCTTACAGAAGTTGGCATAAAGCCATAAGAGCAGTGCATTTGGAAAGAAACCCGTAATTTTACACTTAGGTATAAAACCGACTTTCTTGCATGTACGCATTAAGCAATCCATATCGAGTTGATTCAAATCATTAACTTTACATATTAAAGTTAATTTACCTTCTTCATCTTACCAAAGTTAACATAAGACCATAACGGCAGTGCATTTGGAAAAAATTCGATACTTTTACATTTAGGTATTAAACTTTCTTGCATGTACACATTTAGAAATCCATATCAAGTTGCTTCAAATTATTAAATTCACATATTAAAATTAATTAACCTTCTTCATCTTACAGAAGTTGGCATAAAACCAAAACGACAGTGCATTTGAAAAAATTTCACAATTTTACATTAAGGTATAAAACCGATTTTCCTGCATGTACACATTAAGCAATCCATATCGAGTTGATTCAACTCATTAGCGTTACATATTCAAGATAATTAACCTTCGCCATCTTACAGAAGTTGCCATAAAGCCATAACGGAAGTGCATTCGGCAAAATTCCAGAATTTTACATTTACGTATAAAACCGATTTTCTTGCATGTACACATTTAGAAATCCATATCAAATTGCTTCAAATCATTAGCTTCACATATTAAAGCTTACCAACTTTCTTCATCTTATTAAAGTTGGCATAAAGCCAAAACGGCAGTGCATTTGGAAAAATTCCACAATTTTTCATTAAGGTATACAACCGATTTTCTTGCGTATAAACATTTGAACCAAACTATATAAACTATGTCCAATGGCTTCAAATAATTAGCTTAAAATATTAAGGTTAATTAACCCTCATCATATCACTCAAGTTGACATAGACGACAACGGCAGTGATTTGGAAAAAAATCCATAATTTTACATTTAGGTATAAAACCAATTTTCTTGCATGTACACATTTAGCAATCCATATTGAGTTGATTCAAATAATTAAGTTCACATATTAATGTTAATTAACCTTCTTCATCTTACAGAAGTTGGCTTAAAACCAAAACGACAGTGCATTTGGAAAAATTCCACAATTTTTCATTAAGATATAAAACCGATTTTCCTGCATTTAAACATTTTGCAATACATGTCGAATGGCTTCCAATCAATAGCTTCCCACACTAAAGTTAATTAACCTTCGTCATCTTACAGAAGTTGGCAAAAAGCCAAAACGGCAGTGCATTTGGAAAAATTCCACAATTTTTTATTCAGGTATTAAACTGATTTTCTTGCATATACACATTTGGCAATCAAAGTCGACTGGATTCCAATCATAAGCTTCACATACTAAAGTTAATTAACCTTCGTCATCTTACAGAATTTGGCATAAAGAAATAAGAGCAGTGCATTTGGAAAGAAACCCATAATTTTACATTTAGGTATAAAACCGACTTTCTTGCATGTACACACTTAGCAATCCATATCGAGTTGATTCCAATCATTAGCTTCACATACTAAAGTTAATTAATCTTCTTCATCTTACCAAAGTTAACATAAGACCATAACGGCAGTGCATTTGGAAAAAATTCAATACTTTTACATTTAGGTATAAAACCGATTTTCCTGCACTTAAACATTTAGCAATCCATATCGAGTTGATTCAAATCATTAGCGTCACATACTCAAGTTAATTAACCTTCGTCATCTTACAGAAGTTGGCATAAAGACATAACGGCAGTGCATTCGGAAAAATTCCAGAATTTTACATTTAGGTATAAAACCGATTCTCCAGCATATACACATTTAGAAATCCATTTCAAGTTGCTACAAATCATAAGCTTTATATATTAAAGTTAATTAACTTTCATCATCTTACTCAAGTTGACATAAAGCTATAATGGCAGTGCATTTGGAAAAAGTTTTATGATATTACATTTACGTATAAAACCGACTTTCTTGCATGTACACATTTAGCAGCCCATATTGAGTTGATTCAAATAATTAAGTTCACATATTAATGTTAATTAACCTTCTTCATCTTACCAAAGTTACCATAAGACCATATAGACAGTGCAGTTGGAAAAAAATCCACAATTTTACACTTAGATATAAAACCGATTTTCTTGCATGTACACATTTAAAAATCCATATCAAGTTGCTTCAAATTATTAAATTCACATATTAAATTTAATTAACCTTCTTTATCTTACCAAAGTTACCATAAGACCATATAGACAGTGCAGTTGGAAAAAAATCCACAATTTTACACTTAGATATAAAACCGATTTTCTTGCATGTACACATTTAAAAATCCATATCAAGTTGCTTCAAATTATTAAATTCACATATTAAATTTAATTAACCTTCTTCATCTTACCAAAGTTACCATAAGACCATATAGACAGTGCAGTTGGAAAAAAATCCACAATTTTACACTTAGATATAAAACCGATTTTCTTGCATGTACACATTTAAAAATCCATATCAAGTTGCTTCAAATTATTAAATTCACATATTAAATTTAATTAACCTTCTTCATCTTACCAAAGTTACCATAAGACCATAACGACAGTGCATTTGGAAACAATCCATAATTTTACATTTACGTATAAAACCGACTTTCTTGCATGTACACATTTAGCAATCCATATTGAGTTGATTCAAATAATTAAGTTCACATATTAATGTTAATTAACCTTCTTCATCTTACAGAAGTTGGCTTAAAACCAAAACGACAGTGCATTTGGAAAAATTCCACAATTTTACATTTAGGTGTAAAACCGATTTTCCCGCATATACACATCTAGAAATCCATTTCAAGTTGCTACAAATCCAAAGCTTTATATATTAAAATTAATTAACTTTCATCACCTTTCTCAAGTTGACATAAAGCTATACTGGCAGTGCATTTTGAAAAAGTTTCATAATTTTACATTTACGTATAAAACCGATTTTCTCGCACGTACACATTCAGATATTCATATCAAGTTGCTTCAAATCATTAGCTTCACATATTAAAGTTAAATAACCTTCTTCATCTTACCAAAGTTAACATAAGACCATAACGGCAGTGCATTTGGAAAAAATTCCTTAATTTTACATTTAGGTATAAAACCGACTTTCTTGCATTTACATGTTAAAAAAATCCATTTCAAGTTGCTTCAATTTAATAAATTCACATATTCAAGTAAATTAACCTTCTTCATCTTGCAGAAGTTGGCATAAAACCAAAACGACAGTGCATTTGGAAAAGTCGACAATTTTACATTTAGATATAAAACCGATTTTCTTGCATGTACACATTTAAAAATCTATGTCAAGTTGCTTCAAATTATTAAATTCACATATTAAAGTTAATTAACCTTCTTCATCTTACCAAAGTTACCATAAGACCATATAGACAGTGCAGTTGGAAAAAAATCCACAATTTTACACTTAGATATAAAACCGATTTTCTTGCATGTACACATTTAAAAATCCATATCAAGTTGCTTCAAATTATTAAATTCACATATTAAAGTTAAATAACCTTCTTCATCTTACCAAAGTTAACATAAGACCATAACGGCAGTGCATTTGGAAAAAATTCCTTAATTTTACATTTAGGTATAAAACCGACTTTCTTGCATTTACATGTTAAAAAAATCCATTTCAAGTTGCTTCAATTTAATAAATTCACATATTCAAGTAAATTAACCTTCTTCATCTTGCAGAAGTTGGCATAAAACCAAAACGACAGTGCATTTGGAAAAGTCGACAATTTTACATTTAGATATAAAACCGATTTTCCTGCATGTACACATTTAAAAATCTATGTCAAGTTGCTTCAAATTATTAAATTCACATATTAAAGTTAATTAACCTTCTTCATCTTACCAAAGTTACCATAAGACCATATAGACAGTGCAGTTGGAAAAAAATCCAAAATTTTACACTTAGATATAAAACCGATTTTCTTGCATGTACACATTTAAAAATCCATATCAAGTTGCTTCAAATTATTAAATTCACATATTAAATTTAATTAACCTTCTTCATCTTACCAAAGTTACCATAAGACCATAACGGCAGTGCATTTGGAAACAATCCATAATTTTACATTTACGTATAAAACCGAATTTCTTGCATGTACACATTTAGCAATCCATATTGAGTTGATTCAAATAATTAAGTTCACATATTAATGTTAATTAACCTTCTTCATCTTACAGAAGTTGGCTTAAAACCAAAACGACAGTGCATTTGGAAAAATTCCACAATTTTACATTTAGGTGCAAAACCGATTTTCTTGCATACGAGTATACAGATTGAGCAATCTACGTCGAGTTGATTCAAATCATCAACGCCACATATTCATGTTAATTAACCTTCTTCATCTTACAGAAGTTGGCATAAAGCCAAAACGGCAGTGCATTTGGAAAATTACAGAATTTTACATTTAGGTATAAAACCGATTTTCCCGCATATACACATTTAGAAATCCATTTCAAGTTGCTACAAATCCTAAACTTTATATATTAAAGTTAATTAACTTTCATCATCTTACTCAAGTTGACATAAAGCTATAATGGCAGTGCATTTGGAAAAAGTTTCATAATTTTATATTTACGTATAAATCCGATTTTCTCGCACGTACACATTCAGGTATTCATATCAAGTTGCTTCAAATCATTAGCTTCACATATTAAAGTTAAATAACCTTCTTCATCTTACCAAAGTTAACATAAGACCATAACGGCAGTGCATTTGGAAAAAATTCCATAATTTTACATTTAGGTAAAAAACCGACTTTCTTGCAGGTACATATTTAGAAATCCATATCAAGTTGCTTCAAATAATGAACTTAAAATATTAAAGTTAATTAACCTTCTTCATCTTACCAAAGTTAACATAAGACCATAACGGCAGTGCATTTATAAAAAAATTCCATAATTTTACATATAGGTATAAAACCGACTTTTTTGCATTTACGTATTTGGAAATCCATATTGCTTCAAATAATGAACTTTACATATTAAAGTTAAGTATCTTTCTTCATCTTACCAAAGTTAACATATGACCACAACGGCAGTGCATTTGGAAAAAATTCGATACTTTTACATTTAGGTATAAAACCGACTTTCTTGCATGTACATGGTTAAAAAAATCCATATCAAGTTGCTTCAATTTAATAAATTCACATATTCAAGTAAATTAACCTTCTTCATCTTGCAGAAGTTGGCATAAAACCAAAACGACAGTGCATTTGGAAAAAGTCAACAATTTCACATTTAGATATAAAACCGATTTTCTTGCACATATGTATATATATAGACAGTGCAGTTGGAAAAAAATCCACAATTTTACATTTAGGTATAAAACCGATTATCTTGCATGAACACATTTAAAAATCCATATCAAGTTGCTTCAAATTATTAAATTCACATATTAAAGTTAATTAACCTTCTTCATCTTACCAAAGTTACCATAAGACCATAACGACAGTGCATTTGGAAAAAATTCCATAATTTTACATTTAGGTATAAAACCGACTTTCTTGCGTGTACATATTAAAAAAATCCATATCAAGTTGCTTCAATTTAATAAATTCACATATTCAAGTAAATTAACCTTCTTCAGCTTGCAGAAGTTGGCATAAAACCAAAACGACAGTGCATTTGGAAAAAGTCGACAATTTTACATTTAGATATAAAACCGATTTTCTTGCACATATGTATATATATAGATAGTGCAGTTGGAAAAAAATCCACAATTTTACATTTAGGTATAAAATCGATTTTCTTGCATGTACATATTTAAAAATCCATATCAAGTTGCTTCAAATTATTAAATTCACATATTAAAACTAATTAACCTTCTTCATCTTACCAAAGTTACCACAAGACCATAAAGACAGTGCATTTGGAAAAAATTCCATAATTTTACATTTAGGTATAAAACCGACTTTCTTGCATGTACATATTAAAAAAATCCATATCAAGTTGCTTCAACTTAATAAATTCACATATTGAAGTAAATTAACCTCCTTCATCTCACTCAAGTTGACATAAGACCACAACGGCAGTGCATTTGGAAAAAAATCCATAATTTTACATTTACGTATAAAACCGACTTTCTTGCATGTACACATTGAGCAATCCATATTGAGTTGATTCTAATAATTAAGTTCACATTTTAATGTTAATTAACCTTCTTCATCTTACAGAAGTTGGCATAAAACCAAAACGACAGTGCATTTGGAAAAATTCCACAATTTTACATTTAGGTATAAAACCGATTTTCCTGCATATACACATTTAGAAATCCATTTCAAGTTGCTACAAATCATAAACCTTATATATTAAAGTTAATTAACCCTCATCATCTTACTCAAGTTGACTTAAAGCTATAATGGCAGTGCATTTGGAAAAAGTTTCATAATTTTACATTTACGTATAAAACCGATTTTCTTGCACGTACACATTCAGATATTCATATCAAGTTGCTTCAAATCATTAGCTTCACATATTAAAGTTAAATAACCTTCTTCATCTTACCAAAGTTAACATATGACCATAACGGCAGTGCATTTGGAAAAAATTCCATAATTTTACATTTAGGTATAAAACCGATTTTCTTGCATGTACATATTTAGAAATCAATATCAAGTTGCTTCAAATAATGAACATAACATATTAAAGTTAATTAACCTTCTTCATCTTACCAAAGTTAACATAAGACCATAACGGCAGTGCATTTATAAAAAAATTCCATAATTTTACATTTAGGTATAAAACCGTCTTTCTTGCATGTATATATTTGGAAACCCATATTGCTTCAAATAATGAACTTAACATATTAAAGTTAATTAACCTTCTTCATCTTACCAAAGTTACCATAAGACCATAACGACAGTGCATTTGGAGGAAATTCCATAATTTCACATTTAGGTATAAAAACGACTTTCTTGCATGTACATATTAAAAAAATCCATATCAAGTTGCTTCAACTTAATGAGTTCACATATTCAAGTAAATTAACCTTCTTCATCTTGCAGAAGTTGGCATAAAACCAAAACGACAGTGCATTTGGAAAAATTCCACAATTCTACATTTAGGTACGAAACCGATTTTCTTGCATTTACAAATTTGACAATCTACGTCGAATGGATTCAAATCATAAGCTTCACATACTAAAGTTAATTAACCCTTACCATCTTACTCAAGTTGACATAACAGCAGTGCATTTGGAAAAAGTCGACAATTTTACATTTAGATATAAAACCGATTTTCTTGCACATATCTCTACATCTTATAAAATAAAGCCTTAAAATGTGTATGTTACCTCACAGCTCAGCTAAATCTTAACCGATTTTATTCCGGTTTTTTGCAAAACATACCTTGAGCCCTCCTCTCCAACGTAGGACACCTTAAAAAATATTTTGCCTTATAAAGGCGCGACAATAAGTAAAAAAACCTCAAAAATAGACTAGTTTTATCTTCACACTCCAATATCTTTAAAACTACTGCATCAATTTAGAAAGGAAAAATCGATGTAATGAATTGAATATTTCTTAAGCAAATTGCATCAATTATTGCATTGTTCATATTAATATTAATACGAAAAAAAATTAAAATATAAACACCTTTTAACATTTTTTATTCTGTTTTATGCGAGCTTCGTTATTATTGTCGCCTGTTGCTGCATGGAGGAGAAGCGCAAAGCATAAATGA
>NW_024394838.1:0-2479 GCF_016617805.1 Bactrocera tryoni
CAACTCAATACCGACTACTAAATGTGTATATACAAGAAAATCGACTTTATACCTGAATATAAGATTGTCGAATTCTTCCAAATGCATTGCCGTTATGGCTTTATGTTAACTTCAGTAAGATGAAGAAGGTTAATTAACTTAAAGATGTTAAATTAATGATTTAAAGCAACGCAATATCGACTGCTAAATGTGTATATACAAGAAAATCGACTTAATACCTGAATATAAGATTGTCGAATTCTTCCAAATGCACTGCCGTTATGGCTTTATGTCAACTTCAGTAAGATGAAGAAGGTTAATTAACTTAATTAAGTGAGGTAAATGATTTGAAGCAACTCAATGTCGATCGCTAGATGTGTATAGACAAGAAAATCGACTTTATACCTAAATATAAGATTGCTGAATTCTTCCAAATGCACTGCCGTTATGGCTTTATGTCAACTTCAGTAAAATGAAGAAGGTTAATTAACTTAAACGTTTGATGTTAATGATTTTAAGCAACTCAATATCGACAACTAAATGTGTATTTACAAGAAAATCGACTTTCTACCTAAATATTAGATTGTCGAATTCTTCATAATGCACTGCCGTTATGGCTTTGTGTCAACTTCAGCAAGATGAAGAAGGCTAACTAACTCAAATATTTGATGCTAATGATTTGAAGCAACTCAATATCGACTGCTAAATGTGTACATACAAGAAAATCGACTTTATACCTGAATATAAGATTGTCGAATTCTTCCAAATGCACTGCCGTTATGGCTTTATGTCAACTTCGGTAAGATGAAGGAGGCTAGTTAACTTAAATAAGTCACATTAATGATTTAAAGCAAATCAATGTCGATTGCTAAATATGTATATACAAGAAAATCGACTTTATACCTGAATATAAGATTGACGAATTCTTCCAAATGCACTGCCGTTATGGCTTTATGTCAACTTCGGTAAGATGAAGGAGGCTAGTTAACTTAAAGAAGTAACATTAATGATTTACCGCAAATCAATATCGATTGCTAAATATGTATATACAAGAAAATCGACTTTATACCTGATTGTCGAATTCTTCCAAATGCACTGTTGTTATGGCTTTATGCCAACTTCAGCAAGATGAAGAAGGCTAATTAACTTAGATATTTGATGTTAATGATTTGAAGAAATTCAATATCTAGTGCTATATATGTATATACTAGAAAATCTATTTTATACCTGATTGTCTAATTCTTCCGAATGCACTGCCGTTATGGCTTTATGTCAACTTCAGCAAGATGAAGAAGGTTAATTATCTTAAATATTTGATGTTAATTATTTGAAGAAATTCAATATCTATTGCTAAATATGTATATACAAGAAGATCTACTTTATACCTGATTGTCCAATTCTTAAGAACGCACTGCCGTTATGGCTTTATGTCAACTTCAGCAAGATGAAGAAGGTTAATTACCTTAAATATTTGATGTTAATAATTTGAAGAAATTCAATATATATTGCTAAATATGTATATGCAAGAAGATCTACTTTATACCTGATTGTCCAATTCTTCCGAATGCACTGCCGTTATGGCTTTATGTCAACTTCAGCAAGATAAAGAAGGTTAATTATCTTACATATTTGATATTAATGATTTAAAGCAACTCAATATTGACTGCTAAATGTGTATATACAAGAAAACCGAATTTATACCTGAATATAAGATTGTCGAATTCTTCCAAATGCACTACCGTCATGGCTTTCTGTCCACTTCAGTAAAATGAAGAAGGCTAATTAACTTAAATATTTGATGTTAATGATTTGAAACAACTTAATATCGACTGCTAAATGTGTATATACAAGCAAATCGACTTTATACCTGAATATAAGATTGTCGAATTCTTCCAAATGCACTGTCGTTATGGCTTTATGTCAACTTCAGCAAAATGAAGAAGGCTAATTATCGTAAATATTTGATGTTAGTGATTTGAAGCAACTCAATATTGACTGCTAAATGTGTATATACAAGAAAATCGACTTTATACCTGAATATAAGATTGTCGAATTCTTCCAAATGCACTGCCGTTATGACTTTATGTCAACCTCAGCCAGATGAAGAAGGTTAATTTACTTAAATATTTGATGTTAATGATTTGAAGCAACCCAATATCGACTGTTAAATGTGTACATACAAGAAAATTTACTTTATACGTGAATATAAAATTGTCGAATTCTTCCAAATGCACTGCCGTTATGGCTTTATGTCAACTTCGGTAAGATGAAGGAGGCTAGTTAACTTAAAAAAGTTACATTAATGATATAAAGCAAATCAATGTCGATTGATAAATATGTATATAAAAGAAAATCTACTTTACACCTGAATGTAAGATTCTCTAATTCTTCCAAATGCACTGCCGATATGGCTTTATGTCAACTTCGGTAAGATGAAGGAGGCTAGTTAACTTAAAGAGGTAACATTAATGATTTAACGCAAATCAATATCGATTGCTAA
>NW_024394839.1:0-1583 GCF_016617805.1 Bactrocera tryoni
CCTTAAATTATCTAACCGATGCTATTTATTTGATCTACCGGCGTCGAATACTTTAGCCGCTAGAGCGTTTACAAGTTGAAACAAACATGTGATTTTTCTCAAAACACTACATTTGTTGTGAGCACTATTGCCAGGCTCCTGGTAGGAATAGAAAATAGGTTGAGGGCTTTTCTAAAAGCTCCTTAAATTATCAACCGATGCTATTTATTTGACCCACCTACGTCGAATACGTAAGACGCTAGAGCGTTTACAAAGTTGAAACAAACATGTGATTTTTCTCAAAACACTACATTTGTTGTGAGCACTATTGCCAGGCTCCTGGTAGGAATAGAAAATAGGTTGAGGGTTTTCCTCAAAGCTCTTTAAATTATCTAACCGATGCTTTTTATTTTACCCGCCTGCGTCGAATACTTTAGCCGCCAGAGCGTTTACAAAGTTGAAACAAACATGTGATTTTTCTCAAACCACTTCTCTTTTTTTTCAAGGCTCCTGGTAGGAATAGAAAAAAGGTTGAAGGCGTTCCTGAAAGCTCTTTAAATTATCTAACCGATGCTCTTTATTTTACCCACCTGCGTCGAACAGTTTAGCCGCTAGAGCGTTTACAAAGTTGAAACAAACATGTGATTTTTCTCTAAACACTACATTTGTTTGCAAGGCTCCTGGTAGGAATAGAAAATAGGTTGAAGGCTTTCCTGAAAGCTCTTCAAATTGTCTAACCGATGCTATTTATTTTACCCACCTACGTTGAATACTTCAGCCGCTAGAGCGTTTACAAAGTTGAAACAAACATGTGATTTTTCTCAAAACACTACATTTGTTTGCCAGGCTCCTGGTAGGAATAGAAAATAGGTTGAAGGCTTTTTTAAAAGCTCCTTAAATTATCCAAACGATGCTATTTATTTGACCCACCTACGTCGAATACTTCAGCCGCTAGAGCGTTTACAAAGTTGAAACAAACATGTGATTTTTCTCAAAACACTACATTTGTTTGCCAGGCTCCTGGTAGGAACAGAAAACAAGTTGAGGGCTTTTCTAAAAGCTTTTTAAATTAACTAACCGATGCTATTTATATGACCCACCTATGTCGAATACTTTAGCCGCTAGAGCGTTTGCAAAGTTGAAACAAACATGTGATTTTGCTCAAAACACTACATTTGTTTGTGAACATTATTGCCACGCTCCTGGTAGAGATAGAAAATAGGTTAAAGGCTTTTCTAAAAGCTCCTTAAATTATTCAACCGATGCTATTTATTTGACCTACCTACGTCGAATACTTCAGCCGCTAGAGCGTTTACAAAGTTGAAACAAACATGTGATTTTTCTCAAAACAATACATATGTTTGCCAGGCTCCTGGTAGGAATAGAAAATAGGTTGAGGGCTTTTCTAAACGCTCTTTAAATTAACTAAGCCATGCTATTTATATGACCCACCTATGTCGAATACTTTAGCCACTAGAGCGTTTGCAAAGTTGAAATAAACATGTGATTTTTCTCAAAACACTACATTTGTTTGTGAACATTATTGTCACGCTCCTGGTAGAGATAAAAAATAGGTTGAGGGTTTCCCTGAAAGCTCTTTAAAT
>NW_024394840.1:0-4256 GCF_016617805.1 Bactrocera tryoni
CTTAAATTTTTGATGTTAATGATTTAACGCAACTCAATATCGACTGCTAAATGTGTATCTGCAAGAAAATCGACTTTGTACCTGAATATAAGATTGTCGAATTCTTCCAAATGCACGGCCTCTATGGCTTTATGTCAACTTCAGCAAGATGATGAAAGTTAATTACCTTAAATTTTTGATGTTAATGATTTAACGCAACTCAATATCGACTGCTAAATGTGTATCTGCAAGAAAATCGACTTTGTACCTGAATATAAGATTGTCGAATTCTTCCAAATGCACTGCCGTCATGGCTTTATGTCAACTTCAGTAAAAATAAGAAGGTTAACTAACTTAAACATTTGATGTTAATGATTTTAAGCAACTCAATATCGACTGCTAAATGTGTTTATACAAGAAAACCGACTTTATACCTGAGAATAAGATTGTCGATTTCCTCCAAACGCACTGCCGTTATGGCTTTATGTCAACTTTGGTAAGATGAAGGAGGCTAATTTACTTAAAAAAGTTACATTAATGATTTAAAGCAACTCAATATTGACTGCTAAATGTGTATATACAAGAAAATCTACTTTATACCTGAATATAAATTTATCGAATTCTTCCAAATGCACTGTCGTCATGGCTTTATGTCAGCTTCAGTAAAATGAAGAAGGTTAATTAGCTGAAATATTTGATGTTAATGATTTGAAGCAACTCAATATCGACTGCTAAATGTGTATATACAAGAAAATCGACTTTATACCTGAATATAAGATTGTCGAATTCTTCCTAATGCACTGCCGTCATGGCTTTATGTCAACTTCAGTAAAAAGAAGAAGGTTAACTTACTTAAACATTTGATGTTAATGATTTGAAGCAACTCAATATCGACTGCTAAATGTGTATATAAAAGAAAATGGACGTTATACCTGAATATAAGATTGTCGAATTCTTCAAAATGCACTGCCGTCATGGCTTTATGTCAACTTCAGTAAGATGAAGAAGGTTAATTAACTTAAACATTTGATATTAATGATTTGAAGACACTCAATATCGACTGCTAAATGTGTATATACAAGAAAATCGACTTTATGCCTGAATATAATGTGGTCGAATTCTTCGAAATGCACTGCCGTTATGGCTTTAGGTCAACCTCGGTAAGATGCAGAAGGTTAGTTAACTCAAATATTTGATGTTAACGATTTGAAGCACCTCAATATTGACAGCTTAATGTGTATCTGCAAGAAAATCGACTTTGTACCTGAATATAAGATTGTCGAATTCTTCAAAATGCACTGCCGTTATGGCTTTATGCCAACTTTAGCAAGATGAAGACGGTTAATTAACTTAAATATGTTAAATTAGTGATTAAGGGCAAATCAATATCGACTACTAAATGTGTATATACAAGTAAATCGACTTTATACCTGAATATAAGATTGTCGAATTCTTCCAAATACACTGCCGTTATGGCTTTATGTCAACGTCAGTAAAATGAAGAAGGTTAATTAACTGAAATATTTGATGTTAATGATTTGAAGCAACTCAATATCGACTGCTAAATGTGTATATACAAGAAAATATACTTTATACCCGAATATAAGATTGTCGAATTCTTCAAAATGCACTGCCGTCGTGGCTTTATGTCAACTTCAGTAAGATGAAGAAGGTTAATTAACTTAAACATTTGATATTAATGATTTGAAGACACTCAATATCGACTGCTAAATGTGTATATACAAGAAAATCGACTTTATGCCTGAATATAATGTGGTCGAATTCTTCCAAATGCACTGCCGTTATGGCTTGATGTCAACTTCAGCAAGATGAAGAAGGTTAATTGGCTTAAATATGAGAAATTAGTGATTTAGAGCAACTCAATATCGACTACTAAATGTGTATATACAAGAAAAGCGACGTTATACCTGAATATAAAATTGTCGAACTCTTCCAAATGCACTGCCATTATTGCTTTATGTCAACTTCAGCAAGATGAAGAAAGTTAATTACCTTAAATTTTTGATGTTAATGATTTGAAGAAATTTAATATCTATTGCTAAATATGTATATACAAAAAAATCTACTTAATACCTGATTGTCTTATTCTTCCGAATTTACTGCCGTTATGGCTTTATGTCAACTTCAGCAAGATGAAGAAGGTTAATAACCTTAACTATTTGATGTTAATGATTTGAAGAAATTTAATATCCATTGCTAAATATGTATATACAAGAAAATCTACTTTATAAATGATTGTCTAATTCTTCCGAATTTACTGCCGTTATGGCTTTATGTCAACTTCAGCAAGATCAAAAAGGTTAATTGTCTTAAATATTTGATATTAATGATTTAAAGCAACTTAATATTGACTGCTAAATGTGTATATACAAGAAAATCGACTTTATACCTGAATATAAGATTGTCGAATTCTTCCAAATGCACTGCCGCTATGGCTTTACGTCAACTTCGGTAAGATGCAGAAGGTTAGTTAACTCAAATATTTGATGTTAATGATTTGAAGCAACTCAATATCGACTGCTTAATGTGTATATACACGAAAATCTACTTTATACCTGAATATAAGATTGTCGATTTCTTCCAAATGCACTGCCGTTATGGCTTAATGGCAACTTCAGTAAGATGAAGAAGTTTAATTAACTTAAATATGTTAAATTAGTGATTTAGGGCAACTCAATATCGACTACTAAATGTGTATATAGAAGAAAATCGACTTTATACCTGAATATAAGATTGTCGAAAACTTCCAAATGCACTGCCGTTATGGCTTTATGTCAACTTCAGCAAGATGAAGAAGGTTAATTGTCTTAAATATGATAAATTAGTGATTTAGAGCAACTCAATATCGACTACTAAATGTGTATATACAAGTAAATCGACTTTATACCTGAATATAAGATTGTCGAATTCTTCCAAATACACTGCCGTTATGGTTTTATGTCAACGTCAGTTAAATGAAGAAGGTTAATTAACTTAAACATTTGATGTTAATGATTTGAAGACACTCAATACCGACTGCTAAATGTGTATATACAAGAAAATCGACTTTATACGTGAGTATAAGATTATCGAATTCTTCCTAATGCACTGCCGTCATGGCTTTATGTCAACTTCAGTAAAAAGAAGAAGGTTAACTAACTTAAACGTTTGATGTTAATGATTTGAAGCAACTCAATATCGGCTGCTAAATGTGTATATAAAAGAAAATGGACGTTATACCTGATCATAAGATTGTCGAATTCTTCCAAATGCACTGCCGTTATGGCTTTATGTCAACTTCAGTAAGATGAAGAAGGTTAATTAACTTAAACATTTGATGTTAATGATTTGAAGACACTCAATACCGACTGCTAAATGTGTACATACAAGAAAATCGACCTTAAACCTGAATATAAGATTGTCGAATTCTTCCAAATGCACTGCCGTTATGGCTTTATGTCAACTTCAGTAAGATGAAGAAGTTTAATTAACTTAAATATGTTAAATTAGTGATTTAGGGCAACTCAATATCGACTACTAAATGTGTATATACAAGAAAATCGACTTTATACCTGAATATGAGATTGTCGAAAACTTCCAAATGCACTGCCGTTATGGCTTTATGTCAACTTCAGCAATATGAAGAAGGTTAATTGACTTAAATATGATAAATTAGTGATTTAGAGCAACTCAATATCGACTACTAAATGCGTATATACAAGTAAATCGACTTTATACCTGAATATAAGATTGTCGAATTCTTCCAAATGCACTGCCGTCATGGCTTTATGTCAACTTCAGTAAAAATAAGAAGGTTAACTAACTGAAACATTTGATGTTAATGATTGGAAACAACTCAATATCGACTGCTAAATGTGTATATACAAGAGAATCGACTTTATACCTGAATATAAGATTGTCGAATTCTTCCAAATGCACTGCCGTTATGGCTTTATGTCAACTTCAGTAAGATGAAGAAGGTAAATTAACTTAAAGATGTTGAATTAATGATTTAAAGCAACTCAATATCGACTGCTTAATGTGTATATACAAGAAAATGGGCGTTATACCTGAATATAAGATTGTCGAATTCTTCCGAATGCACTGCCGTTATGGGTTTATGTCAACTTCAGTAAAATGAAGAAGGTAAATTAACTTAAAGATGTTAAATTAATGATTTAAAGCAACTCAATATCGACTGCTTAATGTGTATATACAAGAAAATGGACTTTATACCTGAATATAAGATTGTCAGATTCCTCCAAATGCACTGCCGT
>NW_024394841.1:0-3421 GCF_016617805.1 Bactrocera tryoni
GTCGATTTTCTTGCATATACACATTTAGCAATCGATATTGAGTTGCCTCAAATCATTTACTTCACTTATTTAAGTTAAGTAGCATTCTTCATCTTACTGAAGTTGACATAAAGCCATAACGGCAGTGCATTTGGAAGAATTCCACAACCTTATATTAAGGTATAATGTCGATTTTCTTGTATATACACATTTAGCAAACGACATTGAGTTGCTTCGAATCATAAGTTTAACATATTTAAGTTAATTTACCTTCTTCAACTTACTGAAGTTGACATAAAGTAATAACGGCAGTGCATTTGGAAGAATTCCACAATCCTATATTAAGGCATAAAGTCGATTTCTTGTATATACACATTTAGCTATCGTTATTGAGTTGCTTCGAATAAATTCGAATCATATCGTTTAACATATTTAAGTTAATTTACCTTCCTCGTCTTACTGAAGTGGACATAAAGCCATGACGGCAGTGCATTTGGAATAACTCCACAATCCTATATTAAGGTATGAGTTCGATTTTCTTGTATATTCACATTTCGCAATCGATATTGAGTTGCTTCAAATCATTTACTTCACTCATTGAAGTTAATTAGCATTCTTCATCTCACTGAAGTTGATATAAAGCCATAACGGCAGTGCATTTGGAAGAATTCCCAAATCTTATATTAAGGCATAAAGACGATTTTCTTGTATATACACATTTAGCTATCGTTATTGAGTTGCTTCGAATCAATTCGAATCATATCGTTTAACATATTTAAGTTAATTTACCTTCCTCTACTTACTGAAGTGGACGTAAAGCCATAACGGCAGTGCATTTGGAAGAATTCCACAATGCTATATTAAGGTATAAAGCCGATCTTCTTGTATATTCACATTTGGCAAACGACATTGAGTTGCTTAGAATCATTAGTTTAACATATTTAAGTTAATTCAACTTCGTGATCTTACTGAAGTTGACATAAAGCCATAACGGCAGTGCATTTGGAAGAACTCCACAATTTTATATTAAGGCATAAAGTCGATTTTCTTGTATATACACATTTAGCTATCGTTATTGAGTTGCTTTGAATAAATTCGAATCATATCGTTTAACATATTTAAGTTAATTTACCTTCCTCGTCTTACTGAAGTGGACATAAAGCCATAACGGCAGTGCATTTGGAAGAACTCCACAATCCTATATTAAGGCATAAAGTCGATTTTCTTGTATATACACATTTAGCTATCGTTATTGAGTTGCTTCGAATAAATTCGAATCATATCGTTTAACATATTTAAGTTAATTTACCTTCCTCGTCTTACTGAAGTGGACATAAAGCCATGACGGCAGTGCATTTGGAATAACTCCACAATCCTATATTAAGGTATGAGTTCGATTTTCTTGTATATTCACATTTCGCTATCGATATTGAGTTGCGTCAAATCATTTACTTCACTTATTTAAGTCAATTAGCATTCTTTATCTTACTGAAGTGGACATAAAGCCATAATGGCAGTGCATTTGGAAGAATTCCACAATCCTATATTAAGGTATAAAGTCGATTTTCTTGTATAGACACATTTAGCAATCGACATTGAGTTGCCTCAAACCATTTACTTCACTTATTTAAGTTAAGTAGCATTCTTCATCTTACTGAAGTTGACATAAAGCCATAACGGCAGTGCATTTGGAAAAATTCCACAATCCTATATTAAGGTATAAAGTCGATTTTCTTGTATATACACATTTAGCAATCGATATTGAGTTGCCTCAAATTATTTACTTCACTTATTTAAGTTAAGTAGCATTCTTCATCATACTGAAGTTGATATAAAGCCTTAACGGCCGTTGCATTTGGAATAGTTCCACAATGCTATATTAAGGTATAAAGTCGATTTTCTTGTATTTTCACATTTGGCAAACGACATTGAGTTGCTTAGAATCATTAGTTTAACATATTTAAGCTCACTTACCTTCTTTATCTTACTGAAGTTGACATAAAGCCATAACGGCAGTACATTTGAAAGAATTCCCAAATCTTATATTAAGGCATAAAGTCGATTTTCTTCTATATACACATTTAGCTATCGTTATTGAGTTGCTTCGAATCAATTCGAATCATATCGTTTAACATATTTAAGTTAATTAACCTTCCTCGTCTTACTGAAGTGGACATAAAGCCATAACGGCAGTGCATTTGGAAGAATTCCATAATGCTATATTAAGGCATAAAGCCGATTTTCTTGTATGTTCCCATTTCGCAATCGATATTGAGTTGCTTCAAATCATTAGTTTAACATATTTAAGCTCACTTACCTTCTTTATCTTACTGAAGTTGACATAAAGCCATAACGGCAGTACATTTGAAAGAATTCCCAAATCTTTATATTAAGGCATAAAGTCGATTTTCTTCTATATACACATTTAGCTATCGTTATTGAGTTGCTTCGAATCAATTCGAATCATATCGTTTAACATATTTAAGTTAATTAACCTTCCTCGTCTTACTGAAGTGGACATAAAGCCATAACGGCAGTGCATTTGGAAGAATTCCACAATGCTATATTAAGGTATAAAGCCCATTTTCTTGTATATTCACATTTGGCAATCGATAGTGAGTTGCTTCAAATCATTAGTTTAACATATTTAAGCTCACTTACCTTCTTTATCTTACTGAAGTTGACATAAAGCCATAACGGCAGTACATTTGAAAGAATTCCCAAATCTTATATTAAGGCATAAAGTCGATTTTCTTCTATATACACATTTAGATATCGTTATTGAGTTGCTTCGAATCAATTCGAATCATATCGTTTAACATATTTAAGTTAATTAACCTTCCTCGTCTTACTGAAGTGGACATAAAGCCATAACGGCAGTGCATTTGGAAGAATTCCATAATGCTATATTAAGGCATAAAGCCGATTTTCTTGTATGTTCCCATTTCGCAATCGATATTGAGTTGCTTCAAATCATTAGTTTAACATATTTAAGCTCACTTACCTTCTTTATCTTACTGAAGTTGACATAACGCCATAACGGCAGTACATTTGAAAGAATTCCCAAATCTTATATTAAGGCATAAAGTCGATTTTCTTCTATATACACATTTAGCTATCGTTATTGAGTTGCTTCGAATCAATTCGAATCATATCGTTTAACATATTTAAGTTAATTAACCTTCCTCGTCTTACTGAAGTGGACATAAAGCCATAACGGCAGTGCATTTGGAAGAATTCCACAATGCTATATTAAGGTATAAAGCCCATTTTCTTGTATATACACATTAAGCAATCGATATTGAGTTGCCGCAAATCATTTACTTCGCTTGTTTAAGTTAAGTAGCATTCTTCATCTTACTGAAGTTGACATAAAGCCATACCGGCAGTGCATTTGGAAGAATTCCACAATGCTATATTAAGGTATAAAGTCGATTTTCTT
>NW_024394842.1:0-5314 GCF_016617805.1 Bactrocera tryoni
AAAATTCCACAGTTTTACATTTAGGTATAAACCGATTTTCCTGCATTTAAACATTAAGCAATCCATATCGAGTTCATTCAAATCATTAGCTTCACATATTAAAGTTAATAAAGCTTCCTCATCTTACCGAAATTGGCTTAAAGCCAAAACGACAGTGCATTTGGAAATTTCCAGAATTTTACATTTAGGTATAAAACTGACTTTCTTGCATGTACACATTTAGAAATCCATATCAAGTTGCTTTAAATCATTAGCTTCACATATGAATGTTAATTAAGCTTCTTCATCTTACCGAAATTTTCATAAAGCAAAAACAGCAGTGCATTTGAAAAATTCCAGAATTTTACATTTACTTATTAAACTGACTTTTTTGCATGTACACATTTAGAAATCCATATCAAGTTGCTTCAAATCATTAGCTTAACATACTAAAGTTAATTAACCCTCATCATCTTACTCAAGTTGACATAAAGCCATAACGACAGTGCATTTGGAAAAAATCCATAATTTTACATTTAGGTATAAAACCGGTTTTCTTGCAGGTACACAGTTAAAAATCCATATCGAGTTGATTAAAATCATAAGCCTTACATATTAAAGTTAATTAACCTTCTTCATCTTGCTAAAGTTGGCATAAAGACATAACGGCAGTGCATTCGGAAAAATTTCACAATTTTACATTTAGGTATAAAACCGATTTTCCTGCATTTAAACATTAAGCAATCCATATCGAGTTGATTCAAATCAATAACGTCACATATTCAAATTAATTAACCTTCGTCATATTACAGAAGTTGGCATAAAACCAAAACGGCAGTGCATTTGGAAAAAAATCCATAATTTTACTTTTAGGTATAAAACCGATTTTCTTGCATATACACATTTGGCAATCTATGTCGAATGGCTTCAAATCATTAGCTTCACATATTAAAGTTAATTAACGTTCTTAATTTTACAGAAGTTGGATTAAACCAAGATGACAATGCATTTGGAAAAATTCCACAATTTTACATTTAGGTATAAAACCGATTTTCCAGCATACACACATTTAGAAATCCACAACGAATTGCTTTAAATCATTAGCTTTACATATTAAAGTTAATTAACCCTCATCATCTTACTCAAGTTGACATAAAGCCATAACGGCAGGCAGTGCATTAGGAAAACTCCAGAATTTTACATTTAGGTATAAAATCGATTTTCTTGCATGTACACATTTTAGAAATCATATCGAGGTTGATTCCAAATCGACAACGTCATATTCAAGTAAATTAACCCTCTTCATCTTACAGAAATTGGCATAAAACCAAAACCGCAGTGCATTTGGAAAAAATTCCACAATTTTGCATTTCGGTATAAAACCGATTTTCTTGCATGTACACATTTAGAAATCCATATCAAGTGCTTCAAATCATTAGCCTAACATATTAAAGTTAATTAACCCTCATCATCTTACTCAAGTTCACATAAAGCCATAACGGCAGGCAGTGCATTAGGAAAACTTCAGAATTTTACATTTAGGTATAAAATCGATTTTCTTGCATGTACACATTTAGAAAACCATATCGAGTTGATTCAAATCATTAGCGTCACATATTAAAGTTAATTAACCTTCTTCATCTTACAGAAGTTGGCATAAGACCAAAACGACAGTGCATTTGGAAAAATTCCACAGTTTTACATTTAGGTATAAACCGATTTTCCTGCATTTAAACATTAAGCAATCCATATCGAGCTCATTCAAATCATTAGCTTCACATATTAAAGTTAATTAACCTTCGTCATATTACAGAAGTTGGCATAAAACCAAAACGACAGTGCATTTGGAAAAATTCCACAGTTTTACATTTAGGTACAAACCGATTTTCCTGCATTTAAACATTAAGCAATCCATATCGAGTTCATTCAAATCATTAGCTTAACATATTTAAGTCAATTAACCTTCATGATCTTACTCAAGTTGACATAAAACCATAACGGCAGTGCATTTGGAAAAAAAATCCATTTACATTTAGGTATAAAACCGATTTTCGTGCATGTTCATGTTTAGAAATCCCCACCGAATTGCTTTATATCATTAGCTTCACATATTAAAGTTAATTAACCCTCATCGTTTTACTCAAGTTGACATAAAGCCAAAACGACACTGCATTGGGAAAAATTCCAGAATTTTACATTTAATCGATTTTCTTGCATGTATACATTTAGAAATCCATATCAAGTTGCCTCAAATCTTTAGCTTAAGATATTACAGGTTATTAACTTTCTTCATTTTACAGAAGTTGGCATAAAACCAAAACGATAGTGCATTCGGAAAAATTTTACAATTTTACATTTAAAAATTCATATGAAGTTGCTTCAAATTATTAACTTCATATATTAAAGTTAATTTACCTTCTTCATCTTACCAAAGTTGACATAAAGCCATACAGGCTGTGTATTTGGAAGAATTCCAGAACTTTACATATAGGTATTAAACCGATTTTCCTGCATGTACACATTTAGAAATCCATATCAAGTTGCCTCAAATAATTAGCTTAACATATTAAAGTTAATTAACCTTCTTCATCTTACAGAAGTTGGATAAAACCAAAATGACATTGCATTTGGAAAAATTCCACAATTTTACATTTAGGTATAAAACCGATTCTCCAGCATATTCACATTTAGAAATCCACAACGAATTGCTTTAAATCATTAGCTTTACATATTAAAGTTAATTAACCCTCATCATCTTACTCATGTTGACAAAAGATCATAACATCAGAGCATTTGTAAAAAAATCCATAGTATTACATTTAGGTATAAAACCGACTTTCTTGCATGTACACATTTGGCAATCTATGTCGATTGGCTTCAAATCATTAGCTTCACATATTAAAGTTAATTAACCTTCTTCATCTTACAGAAGTTGGCATAAAACCAAAACGACAGTGCATTTGGAAAAATTTCACAGTTTTACATTTAGGTATAAACCGATTTTCCTGCATTTAAACATTAAGCAATCCATATCGAGTTCATTCAAATCATTAGCTTCACATATTAAAGTTCATTAACCTTCTTCATCTTACAGAAGTTGGATAAAACCAAAATGACAATGCATTTGGAAAAATTCCACAATTTTACATTTAGGTATAAAACCGATTTTCCAGCATATACACATTTAGAAATCCACAACGAATTGCTTTAAATCATTAGCTTTACATATTAAAGTTAATTAACCCTCATCATCTTACTCAAGTTGACATAAAGCCATAACGGCAGGCAGTGCATTAGAAAAACTTCAGAATTTTACATTTAGGTATAAAATCGATTTTCTTGCATGTACACATTTAGAAAACCATATCGAGTTGATTCAAATCATTAGCGTCACATATTAAAGTAAATTAACCTTCTTCATCTTACAGAAGTTGGCATAAAACCAAAACGACAGTGCATTTGGAAAAATTCCACAGTTTTACATTGAGGTATAAACCGATTTTCCTGCATTTAAACATTAAGCAATCCATATCGAGCTCATTCAAATCATTAGCTTCACATATTAAAGTTAATTAACCTTCGTCATATTACAGAAGTTGGCATAAAACCAAAACGACAGTGCATTTGGAAAAATTCCACAGTTTTACATTTAGGTATAAACCGATTTTCCTGCATTTAAACATTAAGCAATCCATATCGAGTACATTCAAATCATTAGCTTAACATATTAAAGTTAATTAGCCCTCATCATCTTACTCAAGTTGACATAAAACCATAACGGCAGTGCATTTGGAAAAAAAATCCACAATTTTACATTTAGGTATAAAACCGATTTTCGTGCATGTACATGTTTAGAAATCCACACCGAATTGCTTTAAATGATTAGCTTCACATATTAAAGTTAATTAACCCTCATCGTTTTACTCAAGTTGACATAAAGCCAAAACGACACTGCATTGGGAAAAATTCCAGAATTTTACATTTAATCGATTTTCTTGCATGTACACATTTAGAAATCCATATCAAGTTGCCTCAAATCTTTAGCTTAAGATATTACTGTTAATTAACTTTCTTCATTTTACAGAAGTTGGCATAAAACCAAAACGATAGTGCATTCGGAAAAATTCTACAATTTTACATTTAGAAATACATATGAAGTTGCTTCAAATTATTAACTTCATATAATAAAGTTAATTTACCTTCTTCATCTTACCAAAGTTGACATAAAGCCATACAGGCTGTGCATTTGGAAGAATTCCAGAACTTTACACATAGGTATTAAACCGATTTTCCTGCATGTACACATTTAGAAATCCATATCAAGTTGCCTCAAATCATTAGCTTAACATATTAAAGTTAATTAACCTTCTTCATCTTACAGAAGTTGGATAAAACCAAAATGACAATGCATTTGGAAAAATTCCTCAATTTTACATTTAGGTATAAAATCGATTTTCCAGCATATACACATTTAGAAATCCACAACGAATTGCTTTAAATCATTAGCTTCACATATTAAAGTTAATTAACCCTCATCGTTTTACTCAAGTTGACATAAAGCCAAAACGACACTGCATTGGGAAAAATTCCACAGTTTTACATTTAGGTATAAACCGATTTTCCTGCATTTAAACATTAAGCAATCCATATCGAGCTCATTCAAATCATTAGCTTCACATATTAAAGTTAATTAACCTTCGTCATATTACAGAAGTTGGCATAAAACCAAAACGACTGTGCATTTGGAAAAATTCCACAGTTTTACATTTAGGTATAGACCGATTTTCCTGCATTTAAACATTAAGCAATCCATATCGAGTTCATTCAAATCATTAGCCTAACATATTAAAGTTAATTAACCCTCATCATCTTACTCAAGTTGACATAAAGCCATAACGGCAGGCAGTGCATTAGTAAAACTCCAGAATTTTATATTTAGGTATAAAATCGATTTTCTTGCATGTACACATTTAGAAATCCATATCGAGTTGATTCAAATCATTAACGTCACATATTAAAGTTATTTAACCTTCTTCATCTTACAGAAGTTGGCATAAAACCAAAACGACAGTGCATTTGGAAAAATTCCACAGTTTTACATTTAGGTATAAACCGATTTACCTGCATTTAAACATTAAGCAATCCATATCGAGTTCATTCCAATCATTAGCTTCACATATTAAAGTTAATTAACCTTCGTCATGTTACTGAAGTTGGCATAAAGCCAAAACGGCAGTGCATTTGGAAAAATTTCAGAATTTTACATTTAGGTATAAAACCGATTTTCTTGCATGTACACATTTGAAAATCCATATCAAGTTGCTTCAAATCATTA
>NW_024394843.1:0-4483 GCF_016617805.1 Bactrocera tryoni
GCTTCACATATTAAAGTTTATAAAGCTTCCTCATCTTACCGAAATTGGCTTAAAGCCAAAACGACAGTGCATTTGGAAATTTCCAGAATTTTACATTTAGGTATAAAACTGACTTTCTTGCATGTACACATTTAGAAATCCATATCAAGTTGCTTTAAACCATTAGCTTCACATATTAATGTTAATTAAGCTTCTTCATCTTACCGAAATTGGCATAAAGCAAAAACAGCAGTGCATTTGAAAAATTCCAGAATTTTACATTTTCTTATTAAACTGACTTTTTTGCATGTACACATTTAGAAATCCATATCAAGTTGCTTCAAATCATTAGCTTAACATACAAAAGTTAATTAACCCTCATCATCTTACTCAAGTTGACATAAAGCCATAACGACAGTGCATTTGGAAAAAATCCATAATTTTACATTTAGGTATAAAACCGGTTTTCTTGCAGGTACACAGTTAGAAATCCATATCGAGTTGATTTATATCATAAGCCTTACATATTAAAGTTAATTAACCTTCTTCATCTTGCTAAAGTTGGCATAAAGACATAACGGCAGTGCATTCGGAAAAATTCCACAATTTTACATTTAGGTATAAAACCGATTTTCCTACATTTAAACATTTAGCAATCCATATCGAGTTAATTCAAATCAATAACGTCACATATTCAAATTAATTAACCTTCGTCATATTACAGAAGTTGGCATAAAACCAAAACGGCAGTGCATTTGGAAAAAAAATCCATAATTTTACATTTAGGTATAAAACCGCATTTCTTGCATATATACATTTGGCAATCTATGTCGAATGGCTTCAAATCATTAGCTTCACATATTAAAGTTAATTAACCTTCTTAATTTTACAGAAGTTGGATAAAACCAAAATGACAATGCATTTGGAAAAATTCCACAATTTTACATTTAGGTATAAAACCGATTTTATAGCATATACACATTTAGAAATCCACAACGAATTGCTTTAAATCATTAGCTCTACATATTGAAGTTAATTAACCCTCATCATCTTACTCAAGTTGACATAAAGCCATAACGACAGGCAGTGCATTAGGAAAACTCCAGAATTTTATATTTAGGTATAAAATCGATTTTCTTGCATGTACACATTTAGAAAACCATATCGAGTTGATTCAAATCATTAACGTCACATATTAAAGTTAATTAACCTTCTTCATCTTACAGAAGTTGGCATAAAACCAAAAAGACAGTGCATTTGGAAAAATTCCACAGTTTTACATTTAGGTATAAACCGATTTTCCTGCATTTAAACATTAAACAATCCATATCGAGTTCATTCAAATCATTAGCTTCACATATTAAAGTTAATTAACCTTCGTCATTTTACAGAAGTTGGCGTAAAGCCAAAACGGCAGTGCTTTTGGAAAAATTTCAGAATTTTACATTTAGGTATAAAACCGATTTTCTTGCATGTACACATTTAGAAATCCATATCAAGTTGCTTCAAATCATTTGCCTAACATATTAACGTTAATTAACCCTCATCATCTTACTCAACTTGACATAAAGCCATAACGGCAGGCAGTGCATTAGAGAAACTTCAGAATTTTACATTTAGGTATAAAATCGATTTTCTTGCATGTACACATTTAGAAAACCATATCAAGTTGCTTGAAATCATTAGCCTAACATATTAACGTTAACTAACCCTCATCATCTTACTAAAGTTGGCATAAAGCCACAACGGCTGTGCATTTGGAAAAATTCCACAATTTTACATTTAGGATAAAACCGATTTTCTTTCATGTAAACATTTAGAAATCCATATCAAGTTGTTTCAAATTATTAAATTGACATATTAAAGTTAATTTACTTTCTTAATCTTTGAGAAGTTGGCATAAAGCCAAAACGGCAGTGCATTTGGAAAAATTCCACAATTATTCATTTAGGTATAAAACCGATTTTCCTGCATTTAAGCATTTAGCAAACCATATCGAGTTGATTCAAATCATTAACGTCACATATTCAAGTTAATTTACCTTCGTCATCTTACAGAAGTTGGCATAAAGCTAAAACGGCAGTGCATTTGGAAAAATTCCACAGTTTTACATTTAGGTATAAACCGATTTTCCTGCATTAAAACATTAAGCAATCCATATCGAGTTCATTCAAATCATTAGCTTCACATATTAAAGTTAATTAACCTTTGTCATGTTACAGAAGTGGGCATAAAGCCAAAACGGCAGTGCATTTGGAAAAATTTCAGAATTTTACATTTAGGTATAAAACCGATTTTCTTGCATGTACATATTTAGAAATCCATATCAAGTTGCTTGAAATCATTAGCCTAACATATTAACGTTAATTAACCCTCATCATCTTACTCAAGTTGACATAAAGCCCTAACGGCAGGCAGTGCATTAGGAAAACTTCAGAATTTTACATTTAGGTATAAAATCGATTTTCTTGCATGTACACATTTAGAAATACATATCAAGTTGCTTGAAATCATTAGCCTAACATATTAACGTTAACTAACCCTCATCATCTTACTCAAGTTGACATAAAGCCATAACGGCAGGCAGTGCATTAGGAAAACTTCAGAATTTTACATTTAGGTATAAAACCGTTTTTCTTGCATGTACACATTTAGAAATCCATATCAAGTTGCTTGAAATCATTAGCCTAACATATTAACGTTAATTAACCCTCATCATCTTACTCAAGTTGACATAAAGCCCTAACGGCAGGCAGTGCTTTTGGAAAAAAATCCATAATTTTACATTCAGGTATAAAACCGATTTTCTTGTACACATTTAGTTGCTTCAAATCATTAGCCTAACATATCAAGTTGCTTCATATCATTAGGTTAACATATTGAAGTTAATTAGCCTTCATCATACTCAAGTTGACAAAAGATCATAACATCAGAGCATTTGTAAAAAAATCCACAGTATTACATTTAGGTATAAAACCGACTTTCTTGCATGTACACATTTGGCAATCCATATCGAGTTGTTTCAAATCATTAGCCTCACATATTAAAGTTAATTAACCTTCTTCATCTTACCGAAATTGGCAAAAAACCAAAACGGCAGTGCATTTGGAAAATTCCAGAATTTTACATTTAGGTATAAAACTGACTTTCTTGCATGTACACATTTAGAAATCCATATCAAGTTGCTTTAAATCATTAGCTTCACATATTAATGTTAATTAAGCTTCTTCATCTTACCGAAATTGGCATAAAGCAAAAACGGCAGTGCATTTGGAAAATTCCAGAATTTTACATTTAGGTATAAAACCGATTTTCCTGCATTTAAACATTAAGCAATTCATATCGAGTTCATTCAAATCATTAGCTTCACATATTAAAGTTAATTAACCTTCGTCATGTTACAGAAGTTGGCATAAAGCCAAAACGGCAGTGCATTTGGAAAAATTTCAGAATTTTACATTTAGGTATAAAACCGATTTTCTTGCATGTGCACATTTAGAAATCCATATCAAGTTGCTTGAAATCATTAGCCTAACATATAAACGTTAATTAACCCTCATCATCTTACTCAAGTTGACATAAAGCCATAACGGCAGGCAGTGCATTAGGAAAACTTCAGAATTTTACATTTAGGTATAAAATCGATTGTCTTGCATGTACACATTTAGAAAACCATATCGAGTTGATTCAAATCATTAGCGTCACATATTAAAGTTAATTAACCTTCTTCATCTTACAGAAGTTGGCATAAAACCAAAACGACAGTGCATTTGGAAAAATTCCACAGTTTTACATTTAGGTATAAACCGATTTTCCTGCATGTACACATTTAGAAATCCATATCAAGTTGCTTGAAATCATTAGCCTAACATATAAACGTTAATTAACCCTCATCATCTTACTCAAGTTGACATAAAGCCATAACGGCAGGCAGTGCATTAGGAAAACTTCAGAATTTTACATTTAGGTATAAAATCGATTTTCTTGCATGTACAAATTTAGAAATCCATATCAAGTTGCTTGAAATCATTAGCCTAACATATTAACGTTAACTAACCCTCATCATCTTACTCAAGTTGACATAAAGCCATAACGGCAGGCAGTGCATTAGGAAAACTTCAGAATTTTACATTTAGGTATAAAATCGATTTTCTTGCATGTACACATTTTGAAATCCATATCAAGTTGCTTGAAATCATTAGCCTAACATATTAACGTTAATTAACCCTCATCATCTTACTCAAGTTGACATAAAGCCATAACGGCAGCCAGTGCATTAGGAAAACTTCAGAATTTTACATTTAGGTATAAAATCGATTTTCTTGCATGTACACATTTATAAAACCATATCGAGTTGATTCAAATCATTAACGTCACATATTAAAGATAATTAACCTTCCTCATGTTACAGAAGTTGGCATAAAACCAAAACGACAGTGCATTTGGAAAAATTCCACAGTTTTACATTTAGGTATAAACCGATTTTCCTGCATTTAAACATTAA
>NW_024394844.1:0-1781 GCF_016617805.1 Bactrocera tryoni
AATCAGGTATAAAGAAGATTTTCTTGTATATGCATATTTAGCAATAGATATTGAATTTCTTCAAATCATTAACATCAAATATTTAAGGTAATTAACCTTCTCCATCTTGCTGAAGTTGACATAAAGCCATAACGGCAGTGCATTCGGAAGAAATAGACAATCTTATATTCAGCTATAAAGTCGATTTTCTTGTATACACACATTTAGCAGTCAATATTGAGTTGCCTTAAATCATTAATATCAAATATTTAAGATAATTAACCTTCTTCATCTTGCTGAAGTTGACATAAAGCCATAACGGCAGTGCATTCGGAAGAATTATGCAATCAGGTATAAAGAAGATTTTCTTGTATATGCATATTTAGCAATAGATATTGAATTTCTTCAAATCATTAACATCAAATATTTAAGGTAATTAACCTTCTCCATCTTGCTGAAGTTGACATAAAGCCATAACGGCAGTGCATTTGGAAGAATTAGACAATCAGGTATAAAGTAGATTTCCTTGTATACACACATTTTGCAGTCAATATTGAGTTGCTTTAAATCATTAATATCAAATATTTAAGATAATTAACCTTCTTCACCTTGCTGAAGTTGACATAAAGCCATAACGGCAGTGCATTTGGAAGAATTATACAATCAGGTATAAAGTAGATTTTCTTGTATATACATATTTAGCAATAGTTATTGAATTTCTTCAAATCATTAACATCAAATATTTAAGGTAATTAACCTTCTCCATCTTGCTGAAGTTTACATAAAGCTATAACGGCAGTGCATTTGGAAGAATTAGACAATCTTACATTCAGGTATAAAGCAGATTTTCTTGTATATACATATTTAGCAATCGATATTGATTTGCTTTAAATCATTAATGTAACTTATTTAAGTTAACTAGCCTCCTTCATCTTACCGAAGATGACATAAAGCCATAACGGCAGTGCATTTGGAAGAATTCGACAATCTTATATTCAGGTATAAAGTCCATTTCCTTGTATATACACATTAAGCAGTCGATATTGAATTGCTTTAAAACATTAATTTAACATAGTTAAGATAACAAACCTTCTTCAGCTTACTGAAGTTGACATAAAGCCATAACGGCAGTGCATTTGGAAGAATTCGACAATCTTATATTCAGGTATAAAGTCGATTTTCTTGTATATACACATTAAGCAGTCGATGCTGAGTGGCTTTAAATCATAAATTTAACACATTTACTTTAATTAACCTTCTTCATCTTACTGAAGATGACCTAAAGCCATAACGGCAGTGCATTTGAAAGAATTCGACAATCTTATATTCAGGTATAAAGTCGATTTTCTTGTATATACACATTCAGCAATCGATATTGAGTTGCTTCAAATCATTAATTTAACATAGTTAAGATAACAAACCTTCTTCAGCTTACTGAAGTTGACATAAAGCCATAACGGCAGTGCATTTGGAAGAATTCGACAATCTTATATTCAGGTATAAAGTCGATTTTTTGGTATGTACACATTTAGCAGTCGACTATGAGTTGCTTTAAATCATTAATTTAACATCTTTAAGTTAATTTACCTTCTTCATCTTACTGAAGTTGACATAAAGCCATTATGGTAGTGCATTTGGAAGAATTCGACAATCTTGTATTCAGGTATAAAGTCGATTTTCTTGTATATACACATTCAGCAATCGATATTGAGTTGCTTCAAATCATTAATTTAACATAGTTAAGATAACAAACCTTCTTCAGCTTACTGAAATTGACATAAAGCCATAACGGCAGTGCATTT
>NW_024394845.1:0-9144 GCF_016617805.1 Bactrocera tryoni
AATGTGTATATGCAAGAAAATCGGTTATATACCTAAATGTAAAATTGTGGAATTTTTCCAAATGCACTGCTGTTTTGGCTTTATGCGCACTTTTCTAAGATGGCGAAGGTTAATTAACTTTAATATGTGAAGCTAATGATTTGAGGCCATTCGACATATATTGCCAAATGTGTACATGCAAGAAAATCGGTTTTACACGTAAATGTAAAATTATGGATTTTATCCAAATGCACTGTCATTTTGGATTTATGTTGACTTCTGTAAGATGAAGAAGGTTAGTTAACTTTAATATGTTAAGCTAATGATTTGAATCGACTTGATATGGATTGCTAAATATTTAAATGCAGGAAAATCGGTTTTATACCTAAATGTAAAATTCTGGAATTTTTCCAAATGCACTGCCATTTTGGCTTTATGCCAACTTCTGTAAAATGACGAAGGTTAATTAACTTTAATATGTGATGCTAATGATTTGAGTCAACTCGATAAGGATTGCCAAATGTGTACATGCAAGAAAATCGGTTTTACACCTAAATGTAAAATTCTGGAATTTTTTGAAATGCGCTGTCGTTTTGGTTTTATGCCAACTTTTGTAAGATGAAGAAGATTAATTAACTTTAATATGTTAAGCTAATGATTTGAAGCAACATGATATGGATTTCTAAATGTGTACCTGCAAGAAATTCGGTTTTATACCTAAATGTAAAATTATGGTTTTTTTCCAAATGCACTGCCGTTATGGTCTTATGTCAACTTTAGTGAGATGATGAGGGTTAATTAGCTTTAATATATAAAGCTAATGATTTGACGCAAATTGATATGGATTTCTAAATGTGTACATGCAAGAAAATCGGTTTTATACCTAAATGTAAAATTGTGGAATTTTTCCAAATGCACTGCCATTTTGGCTTTATGCCAACTTTTGTAAAATGACGAAGGTTAATTAACTTTAATATGTGAAGCTAATGATTTGAGTCAACTTGATATGGATTGCTAAATGTGTACATGCAAGAAAATCGGTTTTATACCTTAATGTAAAATTGTGGAATTTTTCCATATGCACTGTCATTTTGGATTTATGCCAACTTCTGTAAGATGAAGAAGGTTAGTTAACTTTAATATGTTAAGCTAATGATTTGAACAAACTCGATATGGATTGCTCAATGTTTAAATGCAGGAAAATCGGTTTTATACCTAAATGTTAAATTCTGGAATTTTTCCAAATGCACTGCCATTTTGGCTTTATGCCAACTTCTGTAAAATGACGAAGGTTAATTAACTTTAATATGTGAAGCTAATGATTTGAGTCAAATCGATAAGGATTGCCAAATGTGTACATGCAAGAAAATCGGTTTTACACCTAAATGTAAAATTCTGGAATTTTTCCAAATGCGCTGTCGTTGTGGTTTTATGCCAACTTCTGTAAGATGAAGAAGATTAATTAACTTTAATATGTTAAGCTAATGATTTGAAGCAACATGATATGGATTTCTAAATGTGTACCTGCAAGAAATTCGGTTTTATACCTAAATGTAAAATTATGGTTTTTTTTTCCAAATGCACTGCCGTTATGGTCTTATGTCAACTTTAGTGAGATGATGAGGGTTTATTAGCTTTAATATATAAAGCTAATGATTTTAAGCAACTTGACATGGATTTCTGAATGTGTACATGCAGGAAAATCGGTTATATACCTAAATGTTAAATTTTTCCAAATGCACTGCCGTTTTGGCTTTATGTCATCTTCAGTAAGATGGTGAGTGTTAATTAATTTTAATATGTGAAGCAGATCTTTGTGGGTTTCTAAATGTGTATATGCAAGAAAATCGGTTTTATACCTAAATGTAAAATTCTGAAATTTTTCGATATGCACTACCGTTTTGGCTTTAAGCTAACTTCTGTGAGATGAAGAAGGTTAATTAACTTTAATATGTGAAGCTAATGATTTGAAGCCATTCGACATAGATTGCCAAATGTGTACATGCAAGAAAGTCGGTTTTATACCTAATTGTAATACTGTGGATTTTTTTACAAATGCTCTGATGTTATGATCTTTTGTCAACTTGAGTAAGATGATGAAAGCTAATTAACTTCAATATGTTAAGCTAATGATTTGAATGAACTCGATATGGATTGCTTAATGTTTAAATGCAGGAAAATCGGTTTTATACCTAAATGTAAAATTCTGGAATTTTTCCAAATGCACTGCCATTTTAGCTTTATGCCAACTTCTGTAAAATGACGAAGGTTAATTAACTTTAATATGCGAAGCTAATGATTTGAGTCAACTCGATAAGGATTGCCAAATGTGTACATGCAAGAAAATCGGTTTTACACCTAAATGTAAAATTATGGATTTTATCCAAATGCTCTGTCATTTTGGATTTATGCCAACTTCTGTAAGATGAAGAAGGTTAGTTAACTTTAATATGTTAAGCTAATGATTTGAATAAACTCGATATGGATTGCTAAATGTTTAAATGCAGGAAAATCGGTTTTATACCTAAATGTAAAATTCTGGAATTTTTCCAAATGCACTGTCGTTTTGGTTTTATGCATACTTCTGTAAAATGACGAAGGTTAATTAACTTTAATATGTGAAGCTAATGATTTGAGTCAACTCGATAAGGATTGCCAAATGTGTACATGCAAGAAAATCGGTTTTACACCTAAATGTAAAATTCTGGAATTTTTCCAAATGCATTGTCGTTTTGGATTTATGCCAACTTCTGTAAGATGGAGAAGGTTAGTTAACTTTAATATGTTAAGCTAATGATTTGAATGAACTGAATATGGTTTGCTAAATATTTAAATGCAGGAAAATCGGTTTTATACCTAAATGTAAAATTATGGATTTTTTTCCAAATGCACGCCCGTTATGGCTTTATGTCAACTTGAGTAAGATGATGAAGTTAACTAACTCTAATGTGTTAAACTAATGATTTGAGGCAACTTGATATGGATTTCTAAATGTGTACATGCAAGAAAATCGATTTTATACCTAAGCATAAAATTCTGGAATTTTCCAAATGCACTACCGTTTTGGCTTTAAGCTAACTTCTGTAAGATGAAGAAGGTTAATTAACTTTAATATGTGAAGCTAATGATTTGAAGCCATTCGACATATATTGCTGAATGTGTATATGCAAGAAAATCGGTTTTATACCTAAATGTAAAATTGTGGAATTTTTCCAAATGCACTGCCGTTTTGGCCTTATCGCACTTTTGTAAGATGGCGAAGGTTAATTAACTTGAATATGTGACGTTATTGCTTTGAGTCAACTCGATATGGATTGCTTAATGTTTAAATGCAGGAAAATCGGTTTTAAACCTAAATGTAAAATTCTGTAATTTTTCCCAAAACACTGTCGATTTGGCTTTATGCCAACATCTGTAAGTTAAAGAAGGTTAGTTAACTTTAATATGTTAAGCTAACGATTTGAATCAACTCGATATGGATTTCTAAATGTGTACATGCAAGAAAATCGATTTTATACCTAAACATTAAATTCTGGAATTTTCCAAATGCACTGCCGTTTTGGCTTTATTCTAACTTCTGTGAGATGAAGAAGGTTAATTAACTTTAATATGTGAAGCTAATGATTTGAAGCCATTCGACATATATTGCCGAATGTGTATATGCAAGAAAATCGGTTTTATACCTAAATGCAAAATTGTGGAATTTTTCCAAATGCACTGCCGTTTTGGCCTTATACGCACTTTTGTAAGATGGCGAAGGTTAATTAACTTGAATATGTGACGTTATTGCTTTGAGTCAACTCGATATGGATTGCTTGATGTTTAAATGCAGGAAAATCGGTTTTAAACCTTAATGTTAAATTCTGTAATTTTTCCCAATACACTGTCGATTTGGCTTTATGCCAACATCTGTAAGTTAAAGAAGGTTAGTTGACTTTAATATGTTAAGCTAACGATTTGAATCAACTCGATATGGATATCTAAATGTGTACATGCAAGAAAATCGGTTTTATACCTAAATGTAAAATTATGGATTTTTTTCCAAATGCACTGCCGTTATGGCCTTATGTCAACTTTGGTGAGACGATGAGGGTTAATTAGCTTTAATGTGTGAAGCTAATGATTTGAATCAACTCGATATGGATATCTAAATGTGTACATGCAAGAAAATCGGTTTTATACCTAAATGTAAAATTATGGATTTTTTTCCAAATGCACTGCCGTTATGGTCTTATGTCAACTTTGGTGAGACGATGAGGGCTAATTAGCTTTAATGTGTGAAGCTAATGATTTGAATCAACTCGATATGGATTGCTAAATGTGTACATGCAAGAAAATCGGTTTTATACCTAAATGTAAAATTATGGATTTTTTTCCAAATGCACTGCCGTTATGGTCTTATGTCAACTTTAGTGAGATGATGAGGGTTAATTAGCTTTAATGTGTGAAGCTAATGATTTGAATCAACTCGATATGGATTGCTAAATGTGTACATGCAAGAAAATCGGTTTTATACCTAAATGTAAAATTATGGATTTTTTTCCAAATGCACTGTCGTTATGGTCTTATGTCAACTTTAGTGAGATGATGAGGGTTTATTAACTTTAATATGTAAAGCTAATTATTTTTAAGCAACTTGATATGGATTCTTGAATGTGTACATGCAGGTAAATCGGTTATATACCTAAATGTTAAATTTTTCCAAATGCACTGCCGTTTTGGCTTTATGCCAACATCTGTAAGTTAAAGAAGGTTAGTTAACTTTAATATGTTAAGCTAACGATTTGAATCAACTCGATATGGATATCTAAATTTGTACATGCAAGAAAATCGGTTTTATACCTAAATATAAAATTATGGATTTTTTTCCAAATGCACTACCGTTATGGTCTTATGTCAACTTTAGTAAGATGATGAGGGTTTATTAACTTTAATATGTTAAGCTTATTATTTTTAAGCAACTTGATATGGATTCTTGAATGTGTACATGCAGGTAAATCGGTTATATACCTAAATGTTAAATTTTTCCAAATGCACTGCCGTTTTGGCTTTATGCCTACATCTGTAAGTTAAAGAAGGTTAGTTAACTTTAATATGTTAAGCTAACGATTTGAATCAACTCGATATGGATATCAAAATGTGTACATGCAAGAAAATCGGTTTTATACCTAAATGTAAAATTATGGATTTTTTTCCAGATGCACTGTCGTTATGGTCTTATGTCAACTTTAGTGAGATGATGAGGGTTTATTAACTTTAATATGTGAAGCAAATGATTTGAAGCCATTCGACATAGATTGCCAAATGTGTATATGCAGGAAAATCGGTCTTATACCTAAATGTAAAATTATGGATTTTTTTCCAAATGCACTGCCGTTATGGCTTTATGTCAACTTGAGTAAGATGATGAGGGTTAACTAACTCTGATGTGTTAAGCTAATGATTTGAGGCAACTTGATATGGATTTCTTAATGTGTACATGCAAGAAAATCGATTTTATAACTAAACATTAAATTCTGGAATTTTCCAAATGCACTTCCGTTTTGGCTTTAAGCTAACTTCTGTGAGATGAAGAAGGTTAATTAACTTTAATATGTGAAGCTAATGATTTAAAGCCATTCGACATATAATGCCAAATGTGTACATGCAAGAAAATCGGTTTTACACCTAAATGTAAAATTGTGGATTTTATCCAAATGCACTGTCATTTTGGATTTATGCCAACTTCTGTAAGATGAAGAAGGTTAGTTAACTTTAATATGTTAAGCTAATGACTTGAGTCAGCTCGATATGGATTTCTAAATGTTTAAATGCAGGAAAATCGGTTTTATACCTAAATGTAAAATTCTGGAATTTTTCCAAATGCGCTGTCGTTTTGGTTTTATGCGAACTTCTGTAAGATGAAGAAGATCAATTAACTTTAATATGTTAAGCTAATGATTTGAAGCAACATGATATGGATTTCTAAATGTGTACATGCAACAAAATCGGTTTTATACCTAAATGTAAAATTATGGATTTTTTTCCATATGCACTGCCCTTATGGTCTTATGTCAACTTTAGTGAGATGATGAGGGTTAATTAGCTTTAATATGTGAAGCTAATGATTTAAAGCATTTCGTTGTGGATTTCTATTCCAAATGTGAAATTCTGAAATTTTTCGAAATGCACTGCCGTTTTGGCTTTATGCCAACTTCTGTAAGATGAAGAAGGTTAGCTAAATTTAATATGTTAAGTTAATATTTGAAGCAACATGGTATGGATTTCTAAATGTGTACATACAAGAAAATCGGTTTTATACCTAAATGTAAATGTCTGGAATTTTCCAATTGCACTACCGTTTTGGCTTTATGCCAACTTCTGCAAGATGACGAAGGTTAATTAACTTTAATATGTGAAGCTAATGATTTGAAGCCATTCGACATACATATATTGCCAAATGTGTACATGCAAGAAAATCGGTTTTATACTTAAATGTAAAATTATGGATTTTATCCAAATGCTCTGTCATTTTGGATATATGCCAACTTCTGTAAGATGAAGAAGGTTAGTTAACTTTAATATGTTAAGCTAATGATTTGCATAAACTCGATATGGATTGCTAAATGTTTAAATGCAGGAAAATCGGTTTTATACCTAAATGTAAAATTCTGGAATTTTTCCAAATGCACTGCCATTTTGCTTTATGCCAACTTCTGTAAAATGACGAAGGTTAATTAACTTTAATATGTGAAGCTAATGATTTGAGTCAACTCGATAAGGATTGCCAAATGTGTACATGCAAGAAAATCGGTTTTACACCTAAATGTAAAATTCTGGAATTTTTCCAAATGTGCTGTCGTTATGGTCTTATGTCAACTTTAGTGAGATGATGAGGGCTTATTAACTTTAATATGTTAAGCTAATGATTTGAATCAACTCGATATGGTTTGCTAAAGATTTAAATGCAGGAATTTTTTTCCAAATGCACTGACGTTATGGTCTTATGTCAACTTTAGTGAGATGATGAGGGCTTATTAACTTTAATATGTTAAGCTAATGATTTGAATCAACTCGATATGGTTTGCTAAAGAATTTAATGCAGGAAAATCGGTTTTATACCTAAATGTAAAATTGTGGAATATTTCCAAATGCACTGCCGTTATGGTCTTGTGTCAACTTGAGTAAGATGATGAGGGTTTATTAACTTTAATATGTTAACCTAATGATTTGAAGCAACTTGGTATGGATTTCTAAATGTGTACATGCAAGAAAATCGGTTTTATACCTAAATGTTAAATTATGGATTTTTTGCCAAATGCACTGCCGTTATGGTCTTATGTCAACTTTAGTGAGACGATGAGGGCTTATTAACTTTAATATGTTAAGCTAATTATTTTTAAGCAACTTGATATGGATTCTTGAATGTGTACATGCAGGTAAATCGGTTATATACCTAAATGTTAAATTTTTCCAAATGCACTGCCGTTTTGGCTTTATGCCTTACAGATGTTGGCACTGTCGTTATGGTCTTATGTCAACTTTAGTGAGATGAAGAAGGTTAGTTAACTTTAATATGTTAAGCTTATGATTTGAATCAGCTCGATATGGATTTCTAAATGTTTAAATGCAGGAAAATCGGTTTTATACCTAAATGTAAAATTCTGGAATTTTTCCAAATGCGCTGTCGTTTTGGTTTTATGCGAACTTCTGTAAGATGAAGAAGATTAATTAACTTTAATATGTTAAGCTAATGATTTGAAGCAACATGATATGGATTTCTAAATGTGTACATGCAACAAAATCGGTTTTATACCTAAATGTAAAATTATGGATTTTATTCCAAATGCACTGCCCTTATGGTCTTATGTCAACTTTAGTGAGATGATGAGGGCTAATTAGCTTTAATATGTGAAGCTAATGATTTAAAGCATTTCGTTGTGGATTTCTAAATGTGTATAAAAGAAAATCGGTTTTATAGCCAAATGTGAAATTCTGAAATTTTTCGAAATGCACTGCCGTTTTGGCTTTATGCACACTTTTGTAAGAAGACGAAGGTTAATTAACTTTAATATGTTAAGTAAATGATTTGAATCAACTCGATATGGATCGCTAAATGTTTAAATGCAGGAAAATCGGTTTCATACCTAAATGTAAAATTGTGGAATTTTCCAAATGCACTGTCGTTTTGGTTTTATGCCAACTTCTGTAAGATGAAGAATGTTAATTAACTTTAATATGTGAAGCTAATGATTTGAGGAAACTTGATATGGATTTCTAATTGTGTACATGCAGGAAAATCGGTTTTATACCTAAATGTAAAATTCTGGACTTTTTGCCAAATGCACTGTCGTTTTGGTTTTATGCCAACTTCTGTAAAATGAAGAAGGTTAATTAACTTTAATATGTGAAGCTAAAGATTTGAGGAAACTTGATAAGGATTTCTAAATTTGTACATGCAAGAAAATCGGTTTCATACCTAAATGTAAAGATCTGGACTTTTTTCCAAATGCACTGTCGTTTTGGGTTTATGCCAACTTCTGTAAGATGAAGAATGTTAATTAACTTTAATATGTGAAGCTTATGATTTGAGGAAACTTGATATGGATTTCTAATTGTGTACATGCAGGAAAATCGGTTTTATAAATAAATGTAAAATTCTGGACTTTTTCCAAATGCGCTGTCGTTTTGGCTCTATGCCAACTTCTGTAAGATGAAGAAGGTTAATTAACTTTATTATGTTATGCTAATGATTTGAGGCAAATTGATATGGATTTCTAAATATGTACATGCATGAAAATCGGTTTTATACTTAATTGTAAATGTCTGGAATTTTTCAAATGCACTGCCGTTTTGGCGTTATGCCAACTTCTGTAAGATTAAGAAGGTTATTTAACTTTAATATGTGAAGCAAATGATTTGAAGCCATTCGACATAGATTGCCAAATGTGTATGTGCAAGAAAATCGGTTTTATACCTATACGAAAAAATTGTGGAATTTTTCCAAATGCACTGCCGTTTTGGCTTTATGGCAACTTCTGTAAGGTGACGAAAGTTAATTAACTTGAACATGTGACATTAATGATGTGAAACAACTCGATATGGATTGCTAAATATTTAAATGCAGAAAAATCGGTTATATACCTAAATGTAAAGTTCTGGAATTTTTCCAAATGTACTGCCGTT